>NC_132882.1:6889725-7189725 GCF_030463535.1 Salminus brasiliensis | reverse complement strand
AGGATCAGTTCAGTCAGCCTGAGGAGGTCCAGTGCGACCAGTGTGACTTACTGCTCAAAATGCCGATGGTTGCTGCCCTCTAATGGACATGTGTGTAAGTTGCAAGTAGGCCCTAAAAAGGAAGCACTACAAACCATCTGGGCTGAAGCTGCAATTCATGACCAATGTGGGCACATGTTGTTTGTGGGAGAATTTATAATTATTTTGTATTGATTATTTTAGAGTTCATAGAAAATGTGTTTAATAATTAAGTCTAATAAAACAATTTAGTGATTTTTAACTGGTGTCTTCATCTTGAGCCTTTTACATTGTATCAGGTAAAGGCCTTCCAGTATCTGGGAAGCCATCTAAAGGCTGCATGTACCGAGAGAGAGAAAGGCAATAGCACAAGTGATTCCAGGCCTGGAAAATAGCCTTAGTCGTTAATTAGTTTTTAAGGGGAGGTAAAGACCCCTCCTTGCCCTATAGGCGTGTCCTCCTGCCCACAAGGCTTTTGTGACTTCTTTGTGCTGATTTTATGTTAATTAAACTCTAGATGCAGCTTAAATAAAGAGAATTGCCTGTTTTTCTGCCAAACTTTATGATTTAGAGCTGCCGATTTTTCAAAAACATGCCGCTGAGGAAAAACCTGGTATCTCCAAAATGCTGACACATTCTTAAAGGGGAATTCCTCCATTGATTTGCCATGTCTGCATAAGTCAGAATTCATGGTGGAGATGTGAATTCAGAATGATCTGGTGTGAAATTGGTAAGCACTGAATGGTGTAGAGGTCTTTTCTGTGAGCTTCCCTCCAACGGCTGAATTTTTTGTCTAAATATTGAGTTTTTCATTGTGTTTTTGTTTCATTGTGAGGATATTCTCTAGTTATTGCTCAAAAAATGACCAAGCCAAAAGTACTGAAACACTGCAATCAACTGAGCAGCAAGACGAATGTCAGATTTAAATGGTTCACTGCTGATTTCATTGAAACCAGGGGTCTACAACATGAATATGGCCATTTTTATTTACTGTCTAAAACCACTAGAGTACTTACACAATGATGATGATGGCGGTAAAATAGTAGTAAACTGGTGCGTTAATTGGTGTGTTTCTCTGAGGATGCGTTTTACATCAAACTACTCTGAATTCACATCTTAATGATCAAATTAGGCTGAACTTTCAAATCCCACCTCTTATCCCAGCTCATGTCACCAATTAGCATTTTGTACACTGCATGTCTAAATCAGCACACACCTGTCTCAAACTGTGTGGAGTTGTTAAGTAATCTCTAATAAACTTGCTTATGTGGGTTCTGAGACTGTTTAACATGCTCTTACCAAATCCCATAGCTGCCATAGCTACAAAAACAATGGTAGTATCTTCAAGGCTTTGCTTTGCCACACTTTTGCTCATTTTTATAGATATGCATCATTACTTAATAACTCAGATAAGTATGTAGTGATTTATGCACACAGTTTGCATGACGCTAATTGGCAGGCTTATTGGTTTAAGATTATTGGTTAGCTGGATACATCGCCTTCATAGCTCCAGAGCAAAACTAAAGAGGTAGGAGACACCAGAAATGCCTTAGCCAATCATTATGGCTCTAAATATCCCGGCACTGGATTTTAAAAGCAGAATTATGCCAGAATTGGTGTTTTTTGTTTTGTTTTGTTTTTGCTCTTGGGCTCCCCCTACAGGTGGGAAGTGTACTTGACGTTTACAGCGCTGCAGAAAATACTACTTAGAGCACACTTAGAGCGCCACCTCATGGACAGCTGTACACTTACAGTTATTTACAGGATGCATAAAAGTGAAGGTAAAGAAGCATGTGGACTACTACAGGATTTTACACTAATATGACTCGGGTTCCATAGTACTACATGCTACATAATGACGTTTTTAAGGTGTCAAAGAATGCATTTATTGCTTTTTTTACTGTATAAAAATTGTGACTTTGTTTTGGGGAAAAATCTCAGTTTTAATAAGCCTATTTACAACCTTGTTATTTTGCCTCAGAATAAACCGCTGATTTTCTTTTTTTATGAAAATAAGCTCTGATTTAATTGGCTGGTTTACGTAACTGGAGACGGCTCACGCAATGTGCATATTATAGCATAGTTTCAACACTGTAACAAAAACACTGTGATTATTTCAGAGTGTTACCGGATAGTGCTGCTGTCCTCTCACGGTGACCTCTCAGTGCTGGTAGGAAGCTAAAGAGACTGTAGCCGGTTAGCTTTTAGCCTTGCCCCCACTTGCTTCCCCAGGTTTGGCATTTCTCAAGTTCTGCCGGTAAAAAAAGCTGGTGCTTTTCTTTTGGATGTGTGTTTAGCTGCAGTAAATTTTTTATAGAGGGAGCCGATGATGGAAAGAAGAGATGGTAAAAGCTGGTTGGCTAGTTTAGCTAGTTTAGCTCAGAGTGAATACCAGTTTACTTTCCCCAGCTTGAGCTACCCTCTGCGGACACTGGCACAGGAAAAAAACACAGTCACGATGCCTGATATCTGTAGCAACCCATATTCTCAAAACTAGCATAGTGTGGAGGTGATGAGCTGCTCCTCAGTATCAACAGCCCCATATGGGGCAGTGGTGGCTCAGCGGTTAGAGCTCCAGGGTCATGGGTTCGATACCTGTGCTCGGCAAGCTGCCACTGTTGGGCACCCTTGAGCAAGGCCCTTCACCCTCTCTGCTCCACGGGCGCTGGAGTTGGCTGCCCACACCCTGTGTGTGTGTGTGTGTGTGTGTGTGTGTGCTCACTGCCCCTGATTCACTAGTGTGTGTGTGTGTGTGTCACTATCACAGATGGGTCAAATGCGGAGGATCCTTGCACCTTTAAATATCTCCTGAATTTAATGTTGCGTCTTGCTGCTTCACCAGCTTTGCATAGGTCTTTCGCTAGTGGGCGGGGTTTATGTAAATTTACAGCTAGTTCAACTGTGATGTAACAGTTTTGGGGTTTTGGAATCGACCTGTTTTTTTACCGCTCTGTTTTGGCACTGTACTAAACTCGCATTATTCATCTATACCCAGGAAAGACACCATGGTAATTCCCAGCTACAGTATATACCACGTGCCCCGTGATAAACACTCTGATCCTGCTTAGGTGTGTGTGTGTGTAGGTGTGTGAAAGCAGGCGTTCAGTGTGAGGATGCAGTGGCATGTTCTCTGAGTGTGCTATGACGGCCTTGGGCAAAGTGACGCCCAGCAGACAGTTTGCATTTCTAATGTAGCACATCTGAATTGGTGGCCCGGCGGTAACACTCCACGCTTTGCTTCTTTATTTATTTAGTTTTGTGCGGCGTCTAATCTCCTGTTCCAGAATTAATTACTTAATTAGCATAGTGAATTAACAAACGATTATGATGCATGGAAAAGTTCCAGCGACACCCGATGCAGTTCGGTTGCACATGCTTGAAGACACACACATACACACACACACACACACACACACACACACACACACAAAGGCTGGCTGGAAGGCCTGAAGCCAGGAAATTAGAATGTCTGTAATAAAATAAAGCATTTTAACAAACAGCCTCTTCAAAGTGCAAGTGATATCATGGTACTGTGTGTGTGTGTGTGTGTGTGAGCGTGAAGTAATAAAATCTCAGCAGTAATTTATTAGCAGAGTGTAATCGTGGCAGTGAATGAATAGTTTTTTCTCGGTGTGGAGTTTGTATCCAGACCTCGTAACAGGAAACAGAACACAAATCAATAGTGGTAACAAGACTTTTCGAGCTTACAGTCTGGTCACTCATCTGTAATCATTAGGACAAAATGTTCAGTACTTTATTATTCAGATGTTTTTAATGTAACAAATTCTGTGGTGGTGAACACACACACTGGCACACTAGTGATTAGAGCAGTGAGAACACACACCCAAAGCGGTGAGCGGCCTCAGTGCCAGGGCAGCAATTGGGGATTAGGTGCCTTCCTATATATATATATATATATATATATATATATATATATATATATATACACTATATACAGCATAACATTAGTAACATTAGTACCATTAATATTAGTGTCTAATATTAAGTAGGTTCTCCTTGTGCCGCCACAACAGATCTGACCATTTGAGGCATGGAAGTGTCCTATGGTGTCTGGCACCAAAATGTAAGCAGCAGATCCATTAAGTACTGCAAGTTGTGATATATAGTAATAGACATGCCTGATTGAATGTGTGCTGATCATCATTTTAAAAACATTTGATCCAAATGCTATGGTGACCATATTTGTTCACACTGAGGACATATGGGTATCCACCATAGTTAGGATGTTGTGGCTGGGGGGCTCAAGTAGGCCGAAGTTGTAGGTTGAACTAATAGGAGGTGATTTGGTCATATAGGTTATTAAGGCTATAGGACATCTGTCAGATTCATAATACATTAAAAAGTGAAAAACAACAAAAATGTATATACAAAAAAATACATTTACCAAAAAATTGGATTTACAAAAAAAATGGATATACAAAAAAATAAATATACATAACAATGAATATACAAAACAATATATATACAAAAGCATGGATTTACAAAAAAATGATATACAAAAATATATATATATATATATATACATAACAATGAATATTGGAAAAAATGTATATATACAAAAGCATGGATTTACAAAAAAATGGATATACAAAAAAATTGATATACAAAAAATGGATATACAACATGGATATACAACATGGATATACAATGGAAATCCCTTTATCTTTTTTCTTTCTTGATTTATTTTCTTTCCTTTTAGCAATATTTTTTAGTAATGGTCTTTTGCTCAGCATACACAATCTTTTAGAAGGCAGGACTAGGAAACAAAACCTTCTAACAAACATCAGAGTGACAGTTTATTGTCCTTTGTCTTTCCACAATCAGCTCAAAAACAGCTTAGACTGAATTAACGGGCATCTGAGCTGTGTGTGAATAAGACGTAGGTTCATTAGGCTTTCAGACAGTCTATAACACTATGTTAGAAATATATAAACCATACCATCTGCATACGAATCAAGAGGACCTGCACTTTTCCCACTGCAGCTGATCATCTCAGTAGAGCTGGGCTCCTTCTGCAGTCAAGCCGCAGCACGCAGCCTGCCATTTTCCACCCAGTCCCATCTGAGAGCATCATCAGTGGCAGGAGTGCATCGTGGGTAATTGCTGTAATTAGCAGCGTCTGTAGGGACAGCCCTGCTGAACGGGCGGGGAGGCGGCGGAACGCCTCTGAGAGCCGCTGCACGTCCATCAGAGACGGGATGAAAATGACTGACAGCAGAACAAACACCTCAGAGGCTGCAGCGTCCGCCGGCGTCACAGATGCAGGAGAGCTGGTTAGCGTGAAGTTCAGCACAGCTGCGCTGACGAGTTAACTAAGTTCAGAACTCCGTCATCATCTGAACAACAGGCAGAGTTTCACTGTTCAAACACACATCCACTGAACATCATCCTCTCCTCCTTCTGTCTGATTCTCTTTTCCTCTCCTCCTTCTGTCTGATTCTCTCTCTTTTTCCTCTCCTCCTTCTGTCTGATTCTCTCTTTTCCCTCTCCTCCTTCTGTCTGATTCTCTCTCTTTTTCCTCTCCTCCTTCTGTCTGATTCTCTCTTTTCCTCTCCTCCTTCTGTCTGATTCTCTCTCTTTTACCTCTCCCACTTCTGTCTGATTCTCTCTCTTTTTCCTCTCCTCCTTCTGTCTGATTCTCTCTCTTTTTCCTCTCCTCCTTCTGTCTGATTCTCTCTTTTTCCTCTCCTCCTTCTGTCTGATTCTCTCTTTTCCCTCTCCTCCTTCTGTCTGATTCTCTTTTTCCTCTCCTCCTTCTGTCTGATTCTCTCTTTTTCCTCTCCTCCTTCTGTCTGATTCTCTCTCTTTTACCTCTCCCACTTCTGTCTGATTCTCTCTCTTTTTCCTCTCCTCCTTCTGTCTGATTCTCTCTCTTTTTCCTCTCCTCCTTCTGTCTGATTCTCTCTTTTCCTCTCCTCCTTCTGTCTGATTCTCTCTTTTCCTCTCCTCCTTCTGTCTGATTCTCTCTCTTTTTCCTCTCCTCCTTCTGTCTGATTCTCTCTTTTCCTCTCCTCCTTCTGTCTGATTCTCTCTTTTCCTCTCCTCCTTCTGTCTGATTCTCTCTTTTCCTCTCCTCCTTCTGTCTGATTCTCTGTCTTTTCCTCATCTAATTCTGTCTGATTTTCTTTTTCCTCTCCTCCTTCTGTCTGATTCTCTCTCTTTTTCCTCTCCTCCTTCTGTCTGATTCTCTCTTTTCCTCTCCTCCTTCTGTCTGATTCTCTCTTTTCCTCTCCTCCTTCTGTCTGATTCTCTGTCTTTTCCTCATCTAATTCTGTCTGATTTTCTTTTTCCTCTCCTCCTTCTGTCTGATTCTCTTTTTCCTCTCCTCCTTCTGTCTGATTCTCTCTTTTTCCTCTCCTCCTTCTGTCTGATTCTCTCTCTTTTTCCTCTCCTCCTTCTGTCTAATTCTCTCTTTTCCTCTCCTCCTTCTGTCTGATTCTCTCTTTTCCTCTCCTCCTTCTGTCTGATTCTCTGTCTTTTCCTCATCTAATTCTGTCTGATTTTCTTTTTCCTCTCCTCCTTCTGTCTGATTCTCTTTTTCCTCTCCTCCTTCTGTCTGATTCTCTCTTTTTCCTCTCCTCCTTCTGTCTGATTCTCTCTCTTTTACCTCTCCCACTTCTGTCTGATTCTCTCTCTTTTTCCTCTCCTCCTTCTGTCTGATTCTCTCTTTTTCCTCTCCTCCTTCTGTCTGATTCTCTCTTTTCCCTCTCCTCCTTCTGTCTGATTCTCTCTCTTTTTCCTCTCCTCCTTCTGTCTGATTCTTTCTTTTCCTCTCCTCCTTCTGTCTGATTCTCTCTTTTCCTCTCCTCCTTCTGTCTGATTCTCTCTCTTTTTCCTCTCCTCCTTCTGTCTGATTCTCTCTTTTCCTCTCCTCCTTCTGTCTGATTCTCTCTTTTCCTCTCCTCCTTCTGTCTGATTCTCTCTTTTCCTCTCCTCCTTCTGTCTGATTCTCTGTCTTTTCCTCATCTAATTCTGTCTGATTTTCTTTTTCCTCTCCTCCTTCTGTCTGATTCTCTCTCTTTTTCCTCTCCTCCTTCTGTCTGATTCTCTCTTTTCCTCTCCTCCTTCTGTCTGATTCTCTCTTTTCCTCTCCTCCTTCTGTCTGATTCTCTGTCTTTTCCTCATCTAATTCTGTCTGATTTTCTTTTTCCTCTCCTCCTTCTGTCTGATTCTCTCTCTTTTTCCTCTCCTCCTTCTGTCTGATTCTCTCTTTTCCTCTCCTCCTTCTGTCTGATTCTCTCTTTTCCTCTCCTCCTTCTGTCTGATTCTCTGTCTTTTCCTCATCTAATTCTGTCTGATTTTCTTTTTCCTCTCCTCCTTCTGTCTGATTCTCTTTTTCCTCTCCTCCTTCTGTCTGATTCTCTCTTTTTCCTCTCCTCCTTCTGTCTGATTCTCTCTCTTTTTCCTCTCCTCCTTCTGTCTGATTCTCTCTTTTTCCTCTCCTCCTTCTGTCTGATTCTCTCTTTTCCTCTCCTCCTTCTGTCTGATTCTCTCTTTTCCTCTCCTCCTTCTGTCTGATTCTCTGTCTTTTCCTCATCTAATTCTGTCTGATTTTCTTTTTCCTCTCCTCCTTCTGTCTGATTCTCTCTCTTTTTCCTCTCCTCCTTCTGTCTGATTCTCTCTTTTCCTCTCCTCCTTCTGTCTGATTCTCTGTCTTTTCCTCATCTAATTCTGTCTGATTTTCTTTTTCCTCTCCTCCTTCTGTCTGATTCTCTTTTTCCTCTCCTCCTTCTGTCTGATTCTCTCTTTTTCCTCTCCTCCTTCTGTCTGATTCTCTCTCTTTTTCCTCTCCTCCTTCTGTCTGATTCTCTCTTTTCCTCTCCTCCTTCTGTCTGATTCTCTCTTTTCCTCTCCTCCTTCTGTCTGATTCTCTCTCTTTTCCCTCTCCTCTTTCTGTCTGTTGCTCTCTCTTTTTCCTCTCCTCCTTCTGTCTGATTCTGTCTTTTCCCTCTCTTCCTTCTGTCTGATTCTCTCTCTTTTTCCTCTCCTCCTTCTGTCTGATTCTCTCTCTTTTCCCTCTCTTCCTTCTGTCTGATTCTCTCTCTTTTCCTCTCCTCCTTCTGTCTGATTCTCTTTTTCCTCTCCTCTTTCTGTCTGATTCTCTTTTTCCTCTCCTCCTTCTGTCTGATTCTCTCTCTTTTCCTCTCCTCCTTCTGTCTGATTCTCTTTTTCCTCTCCTCTTTCTGTCTGATTCTCTCTCTTTTCCTCTCCTCCTTCTGTCTGATTCTCTTTTTCCTCTCCTCCTTCTGTCTGATTCTCTCTCTTTTCCTCTCCTCCTTCTGTCTGATTCTCTTTTTCCTCTCCTCTTTCTGTGAGATTCTCTCTTTTCCATCTCCTCCTTCTATCTGATTCTCTTTTTCCTCTCCTAATTCTGTCGGATTCTCTCTCTTTTTCCTCTCCTCCTTGTGTCTGATTCTCTCTCTATTTTTCCTCTCCTCCTTCTGTCTGATTCTCTCTCTCATTTTCCTCTCCTAATTCTGTCTGATTCTCTCTCTTTCCTCTCCTCCTTCTGTCTGATTCTCTCTTTTTCCTCTCCTCCTTCTGTCTGATTCTCTCTCTATTTCCTCTCCTTTTTCTGTCTGATTCTCTCTCTATTTCCTCTCCTCCTTTTGCCTGATTCTCTCTCTTTTTCCTCTCCTCATTCTGTCTGATTCTCTCTCTTTTTCCTCTCCTCCTTCTGTCTGATTCTCTCTTTTTCCTCTCCTCCTTCTGTCTGATTCTCTCTTTTCCCTCTCCTCCTTCTGTCTGATTCTCTCTCTATTTCCTCTCCTCCTTTTGCCTGATTCTCTCTCTTTTTCCTCTCCTCATTCTGTCTGATTCTCTCTCTTTTTCCTCTCCTCCTTTTGTCTGATTCTCTCTCTTTTTCCTCTCCTCCTTCTGTCTGATTCTCTCTCTTTTTCCTCTCCTCCTTTTGTCTGATTCTCTCTCTTTTTCCTCTCCTCCTTCTGTCTGATTCTCTTTTTCCTCTCCTCCTTCTGTCTGATTCTCTCTTTTTCCTCTCCTCCTTCTGTCTGATTATCTCTCTTTTCCTCTCCTCCTTCTGTCTGATTCTGTCTTTTTCCTCTCCTCCTTCTGTCTGATTCTCTCTTTTTCCTCTCCTCCTTCTGTCTGATTCTCTCTCTTTTACCTCTCCCACTTCTGTCTGATTCTCTCTCTTTTTCCTCTCCTCCTTCTGTCTGATTCTCCCTTTTTCCTCTCCTCCTTCTGTCTGATTCTCTCTCTTTTCCTCTCCTCTTTCTGTCTGATTCTCTCTTTTTCCTCTCCTCCTTCTGTCTGATTCTCTCTTTTTCCTCTCCTCCTTCTGTCCGATTCTCTTTTGCCCTTTTTCCTTCTGTCTGATTCTCTCTTTTTCCTCTCCTCCTTCTGTCCGATTCTCTTTTGCCCTTTTTCCTTATGTCTGATTCTCTTTTTCCTCTCCTCCTTCTGTCTTATTCTCTCTCTTTTTCCTCTCCTCCTTTTGTCTGATTCTCTCTCTTTTTCCTCTCCTCCTTCTGTCTGATTCTCTCTTTTTCCTCTCCTCCTTCTGTCTGATTCTTTTTCCTCTCCTCCTTCTGTCTGATTCTCTCTCTTTTCCTCTCCTCCTTCTGTCTGATTCTGTCTTTTTCCTCTCCTCCTTCTGTCTGATTCTCTCTCTTTTCCTCTCCTCCTTCTGTCTGATTCTCTCTCTTTTCCTCTCCTCCTTCTGTCTGTTTCTCTCTTTTTCCTCTCCTCCTTCTGTCTGTTTCTCTCTTTTTCCTCTCCTCCTTCTGTCTGATTCTCTCTCTTTTACCTCTCCCACTTCTGTCTGATTCTCTCTCTTTTTCCTCTCCTCCTTCTGTCTGATTCTCTCTTTTTCCTCTCCTCTTTCTGTCTGATTCTCTCTTTTTCCTCTCCTCTTTCTGTCTGATTCTCTCTTTTTCCTCTCCTCCTTCTGTCTGATTCTCTCTTTTTCCTCTCCTCCTTCTGTCCGATTCTCTTTTGCCCTTTTTCCTTCTGTCTGATTCTCTCTTTTTCCTCTCCTCCTTCTGTCCGATTCTCTTTTGCCCTTTTTCCTTATGTCTGATTCTCTCTTTTTCCTCTCCTCCTTCTGTCTTATTCTCTCTCCCTCTTTTTCCTCTGCCCCTTCTGTCTGATCATTTCACTTTCTTTTTTTTCCTCTCCTCCTTCTGTCTGATTCTCTTTTTCACTCCTCCTTGTCAGATTTTTTCTCTCTCCCTCTCCTCTCACTTCTATTTCATATTTCTATTTTCTTTCTTTGTGTCTTTCTTTCTTTTTTTCTGCCTGATTAATTTTCTGCTCTTTCTTTTTGTCTGATTTTCTCTTTATTTCTTTCATCCTTCTTTGTTTGTTTTCAGTCTCTATGTTTCCTTTGTGTTGTTTTATCTGTCTATCCTTTCTGTTTTCTGTCTGACTCTCTTTTATCTCTTTTTTCTTTTACTAATATTTTCTTGCTTCTCTGTTTCCTATCTTTCTCTTGTTCTTTGTCTTTCTCTGTTGCTCTCTCTCTCTCTCTCTCTCTCTCTCTCTCTCTCTCTCCCCCTACACATCCAGACCCTACTTGAATCCTCCTCGTCAGGCTCCTACACTCTGCTGGGTCTCATCTCTGAGCTCCCAGCTGTAACAGCAGTAAAGCAAATTACCATCAGCGTTATCCACTGGCTGCCCATCGGGTCAATCAAATTCCTCCATTCTGCCTCCAGCCCGCCTCCCTCCAGCCCGCCTCCCTCCAGCCCGCCGTTTCTCAGGGCAACCAGCACCACAGGCTGAGCTTCATCTGATAGAGAGCGCAGACAGGCTGTGCAGATATGAGAGGTGCTTTTCTGGCATCTGTGCTCAAATTGATCTGTGCCCCAAAATTACAGCAGCTTCAAAAGCCGCCCAGGAGCCGCTTCGGGATCTGTGTTTTTAAGCCTATAGAGACATTATCCAGTCAGGTCCGGCTTTATGTCCATTCTTTTTGTCACAGTCAGATGTTGAACAATGAAAACATACATCCTCCAGGATATCTCCAGCAGCAGATAACCAGCAACACCTTCACTACAGCAGCTCCAGAATATCCCACATGCTCCACCCCTCTGTCCACTGTCACAGTCATATCTAAATAATAGGACCACCCCTGGTTTGGAATGGACTCCAGGGTGTCACAGATGCCACGTGCCACCTGCCGAGTAGTCAGAACATCCACCCTTGGCTCGGATGACACTAGCGAGACATGGTGGCCTGGACTATATTAGGTGTCGGAAGATGTTCATCATAGTGGTGCGTCGATTGCTCTTCGCTCAACATCCACTGTCACAGTCCTATCATAATATTATGACCACCCCTGGTTTGGAATGGACTTGGCCTGCCACGTGACAGGGTCTGCTGTGTACAGAAATAAGCGAGCACACCAGTCAGTTGTAGCAGAGTGCAGAACGAGTGTGTGTGTGTGTGTGTGTGTGTGGGGTGAGCAAACAGATCTGGACAGACACTCTGAGGCTGTAAAGCCTCTGTAAGACAGGACAGCTGTGTGTGTTTGTTAATGGGGTGTCAGTATCATGTATGGGCAGTGTGTTAAATTTTATATCGTGATTTTATTTCACGTCTTTATTAGCTGATCTTCTCTGTTTTACGCCCTCTCCGTCCCCGAGGGGAAGCCGAGTGTGTGTTTCCTTCAGAGAGGCGGGCAGGTAAACCGTTCAGAGACGTCTCACTGTTTGTTTTACAGGGAAGGCTCGGGCCTCCTGCTGTCGCTGAGGGCTGTAAGTGCATGTGTGTGCAGGCAAGGATTTCCACAGATCGAGGTTGTTTTTGGACACGAGCCGCCACGAGTCATGTGACACTCGATACACAGATGTCAAAAGTGGGTGGTGTCATTCTCAGAGGCACAGCCGCTCATTGGTTTACAGACAGAATGGTAAATACGAAACTGCACAGGATTTAAACCCGTTATTTAACCTATATGGACAAAAGTATTGGGACACCTGCTTATTCAAAGTTCTTCAAAGAGTTTGTCCTGCTTTTGTTGGAGTAACTGTCTCTTGTCCAGGGAACAAAGCTTACTGCTAGATTTTGGAGGAGTATTGCTGGGAGAATTTGATTGCATTCAGTGATCAACACCCCACCTCATTCCCAACTCATCCCAAGTTTAAGTTTAGGTTAGGTTTGGGTTCAGTTGATACTATTACACAAGTTAGGGTAAGGATTAGGTTATCTTACATCCCGCCAACAGTCTATTTTCACTTCTCCGCCTGCGTTGTTTAAATAGCAACGCTGCTTGTGAATATATCTACACTGATGGGCACGGTGGTCTCGGAATGAGGGGTGTTCAGGTCCATTTCTGGTGTATTGCTGTGTATCTTGGCAATGAAAAAAACACAGGAGCTCCACTGACTGAAAACCTAGGCGGATGTCAACAGTTGTTATCTTGGCAGTGAATTGTCAACACAGGCATGTGCAGCCCGACGCTCGTCCCCCCCCCCCCACGCTTTACACCACTGAAATAGGAATCCGCCAAAGTCAGACCGCACCTGGCTCTTAAAGGAAACGGCGTGAGACACCCTGATTGATCGTTATGATAGCACTGACATGCCCTTAATCAAGCTACATGGTTAACGGCTAGCCTAAAGATCGCTAGGATGAAGTGTAGGTCTAGATCAGTTAATCTATTGATCTGTCTATCTGCTGATCACTGTAATCAATAATGTGTGGAACATGGATGAAATAGCCCCAGAGCGTGCAGGTATTATCTGCCGTTTTATCTGGAGGCGTTTTTGGTAGCGCTGGAGAGGATCTTCTCACAGTCCATCTCATTAAGGACAAGCTGTGATGACAAGATGTTGTATGGAGGGAGAAGCTAATTACCAACAGACTGGAGCTCAAATCTTCATTCCACACACACATACACACACACACACACACACACACACACACACACAGTATTAAGACAATGCTAGCCTTCTTACACTTACACACACATATTGATGAGCAGTTCTAAGGATTTCACTGATTTCAATTATTTACATCGAACAGATAAAAGCCATTGTGGGCGGGGCTTATTACCAAAACCACTGTAAAGCTCATGTTCAGACTGTATAGAAATATAAAGGGTGTGTGAGACAGAAATCAGTGAGACATTTGTAGTTTGCTTTTGTCCCTCAGCTCTCCGTCATCACTGACTGCAGGCAGCTCATTCACAGAGGTCAAGGGTCACTGTTGCCACGGTGATCATTTCCCCCTCGTCACTGGAAAGAGCATCACCTCACTTTTTCACTGGTAATGATCATTAGTGTCAGGGCGCTGAATGTAAACGCGCCTGCAGTCTGGACAGCGTGATGTGGCTGGTTTTAATTCTGGGATCGGGCTCCTCTGGAATCACATCTAATGAGACAGAAGAGAGCCGGGTCCAGATCGCGGTTTCACTCCTGTTTAAAAAAGCACCACACACACACACACACAAACACGCCACTGCTAACACACCACTCACCCTCTGCGGAAAGAAAAATGGGACCAGAGCATGAGACCAGACCCCAACCCTGAGCAGCCCTGACAGAGCATCAGTCAGTTACAATAAAAACAACAGAGGCTTATTCATTTCCCACACCAGAGACCCACTGTATTGATCACGCCTGCAATGCAAGAAACGGAAGGAAAATATTGACAGAGAGCTAAAGAGTATGAGAGAGAAAGAGAGAGCGAGAGAGAGAGAGAGAGAGAGAGAGAGGCAAAAAGAGAACGAAAGAAGAGAGAGAGACCAAGCACTGTCCTCACAAACAGCCAGCTCATCCCCAACCACTGTCCACACAGCATCACCAACACACCACAACATAAACACACTTATAAACAATACACACACTCCACACTGAGGCCAGGTCTGGTCTGAGAGAGAGAGAGAGAGAGAGAGAGAATGAGAGAGAGAATGAGAGAGAGAGAGAGAGAGAGAGAGAGAGAGAGAAAGAGAGAGAGGGAGGATGATTTTGACTCTATACACACAGTACAAATAACTGTAGGCAGTAGAATACACACAGGCCTCTGCGTTCCCCACAGCTTTGTGTGCTCGTCAGGTTTTATGGGCTTAATTCTCTCGCATATATTGCCAGTATAAATATGGGCCGGCTCTGCGGGAGACCCTCCAGAGGGTCATTAAGACTGACCTAAACTGTAACACGGCCGCACACACAACTTTTACAGTGGGCCGCAAGGATTTTCCTCAGTGGATGACTTCATAACCCTCTGTGTGTGTGTGTGTGTGTGTGTGTGTGTGTGTATGTGTGTGTGTGTGTGTAGTTGAAGGAAATGGGTCAAAGCCTCGATGACCCGGGTTAGACACACAAACGTGACGTCACTCCATCACACCGTGGCATGAGAAAAGCCCATAACGTGCTGTGAGGAATGAGAACGGCTGAGTTAAGGGCCTTATTGGCTCTTCAGGGCCTTATCTCAGAGTCAGACGTCCCGCAGTCACCGTGAAAGCTCTCATGGAGCAGGAGGTGTCAGACTCACTGCCGAGGCAGATTCACAACAACCTCAGATGAGAACATTTGTAGACAACACACACACACACACACACACACACACAGACTCACACACACACACACCATTTCCCCGCCACTTTTCTTCTAATTTTTTTATTTGCTAATTTTCACTTGTTAGTCCTTTCCAGCTGCAGCCACAAGGCGTTTAGACAATCATATACACTACATGTCCAAAAGTTTGTGGACACCCCATCTAACGAATGCATTTAACTACTTCAAGCTACTTCCATTGCTGACACAGATGTGCAAATGCACACCCACAGCCTGTTTAGTTCCTGTAGAAAAGCTAAATCACAGCAATGCTCCTCCACATTCTAATAGGAAGCCGTCTTCCCTGGACAGTAGAGACAGTTACTCCAACAGAAGGAATGAACATGCAGGTGTCCCAATACTTTTGTCCTAAAGCACAGAATATTGGAACACGTGTTTAGAGAACGCGCCTGAATTAGCTAGCATTGCATTGATCAAAAGGGCATGAGGGTGGGGCTTCTTACCCACCCAAGAGATAATGGGTGCGTCCAGAAACCTTTGCCACTGCTTGTGTATCCTCCACTGAGAGGTTCTTGGGTGCACCCCAAGGCTCACTGCTGGACAAAAGCCTTAAAATTATCTATTATTTTATTAATGTTTGTATTCTTATTTTTTATTTAATATACTAGTTTCCAGATTCTATAAATACGATTATATTTATTGTTATTATTATTATTATTGTTATTATTATTTAATATTTTTTATTTTGTTATATTATTATATTTTTGCAGATTATTGCATGTTATCTTATTTTATTTTTAAATGTGGGATTCTTTCTCTTTATTTTCATAGCTTTTTTTTATTGTTTGATAGGATCAGACTCTCAACTCCTTTTATTCATATCTTCATATCACATTAATATTACACATACATACATAACCATAATATAACTATTTTGCGAAGTGCGAACTCAAGAAATTTGGGCTGGAGTTCTGGGAGGCTTCAAGCTGATGGGACCCCGAAGCCAGACCCCACCATGCCAGGAAGAGGTTGAGTATAATTGGACCATTAGGAGGAGCAGGGGCGGTGGTGGGGTGCGAGTTTTCGTCATGAGAAGGAGACGGGAGAGGGAAAAGACGGGTTTTATAGTGTGTAGTAATGGAGAGGAGTTTAATAACTTGTAGTTATTACTTATTACAACTCCATATAAGGGATATAAGGGCATGTATGTATAGAGTTATGAATATACATAATTTATATACTTCTAAGAAACAATCACACACACACAAATACACTTCACTGATGCTACATTCCATTTATTTTGGAAGTCGGATGTCGAAGATGGGAATTATGTCACATCTGAGTTGACCGCGTTCCAGTTCGACAGTTGTGCATTATTTCAAAAAATGTTACTTATATAACTTATATAAATTAAAATACATTTATATTAAAATATGTCCCAGTTTTTATGTCCCAGGTTGGCATTGGGATCATTGTCCCAGGTTAGCCTTGTGATCATTGTCCCAGGTTGGCATTGTGATAATTGTCCCAGGTTAGCATTGTGAGCATTGTCCAAGATTAGCATTGTGATCATTGCCCTAGGTTATCATTGTGATCATTGTCCCAGGTTGGCATTGTGATAATTGTCCCAGGTTGGCATTGTGATCATTGTCCCAGGTTGGCATTGTGATAATTGTCCCAGGTTGGCATTGTGATCATTGTCCCAGGTTATCATTGTGATCATTGCCCTAGGTTAGCATTGTGATCATTGTCCTATGTTAGCATTGTGAGCGATACTAGTTGATAGCAATGCATTATGCTGTAGTTTACACATCCAAACATCATGGAAACATGTCCACAGATAGATGTTGGACACTACACTCTGTGTATGACTGTCTTAATGAGACACAAATACACAGACATCCTAAGAAACTGTAGAATACTACAGCTTTTACCACTGTTAATGTACTGTGTGGCCATCTTGGATTTTGAACTTGAGGTTGCTGAGGCTCTCCCGACTTCCCGAGTAGGAAATCCCACTTGTGGGGGGCGTTCCAGTTTAAATTCCCTACTTGGAAGTCTGGTAAAATCTGATATCCCAGTTCAAATAAAATGCAGCATAAGCCCTGTCCTCAGTATGTGTCAATGTTTTGACCACTGAACTTAAACCATCACAGGTGTGGAAGCTGTCCACAACTCTGAGCTATTCTAACTCCAGGCCTGCAGGAACGTGAGCTAGAAGCTTTGGAGTGGAAACAGAAGTCAGGGTGGAGGTTCTGAGTCTGCTGAAACACTCATCATTCAGAGAGAGAGAGAGAGAGAGAGAGAGAGTAATGCATAGAATGATGGTCAGCTCCCCAGCTGAGTGATGGAGCTTACACACTCATGCACACCCCTTGCGAGGTTCTGGGGTCATACATGTGTCACGTATGTCTGTGTGTGTATGTGTGTGTTCCTCCACTCAGCTGGGGAGCTATCAGCTGACCATCACTCTATGCATTGCATTACACCGCTGGGCAGCTCGGGCAGGAATTAGCCCTTTTTTGGCGTCAGTGTGTCTGAGGGCCTCCTGCAGGCCGTGCACTGGTGTCCTTTTACCGCACTCTCCAGGACACCATAGTGTACGGTCAAAAATTGGTGTCAAAAGGTCAGAGGTCAAATGTTGCATTCAGACGCTTGAGTAAGACATCAGCAAGCAAAATATATATTTTTTTAAGTTACTTTGACTGTAATAGTCAAAAGAGTCAAAGAGTGTGAGCAGCCAGAGTTTTACTGTATCATTTAAATATACACTTAAATATAATATAAAATATAAGGTATAAACATAAAATATATAAAATAAAGAGACAGACTGACGAAATCCGATCACTGAAAACGCATGTATTAAATGTGGACTCTGATCACCTCTAGTGGTTTGAGCGATCCAATCATAATCCGATCACAATGCAATTCTATGCAATCAAGTGAAATCCATGATCCAATCACCAAACACGGTAATGGTGATGCCAGGTGTACACAGGCTCTCTCAGTCAGCAAAGAGTGGTTGGCGGTTGGTGTGGCGCAACCGATATCCCCACTACCTGCCACTGAGCTACCACACTATGTGGGAGACTGGGGTTTGATTCCCGGTCTAGGTCAGTATGCTGTGCTACACCAATAAGAGTACTTGGGTAAGACTCCTAACACTACATTGGCCCACCTCTGAAATACGAGTTACATTGTAAGTCGCTCTGGATAAGAGCGTCAGCTAAATGCCATAAATGTAAATGTAAAGAGAGCTACGCTGGCTAACAGGGCAGAGCAATCACACATCGGCCTCCCCAACAAACCTGAAGTTTCTAAGGAAGTAAATTCCATGGATTACTGAACAGGAGCAAAAATAAATGGCTCTTTCTATCAGTCCCATTACTCTAACCGGAGCCCTCAGCAAACTGTTCTTGCTAATGCTAAAACTCCAATTCATATTTCATTCTCTGCACTTCAGCTAATTAAGGCACACGCCTGTTTACTAATAAACCCCCAAATTGGCTGTAGGTGGTAACGATTCGCAAAAACACTTTTGCATTAGCGGAAACCATCTCTCAGCCTGGAACACCCCAGCATGGCTGGAGAGAGCTGACTGGAAAGAAGCTCATTTGCTCAAAAACTTGAGCATCTGCAACAATATTTATCTTCTTCCTTGTGCTCGGTAATGGCTTTGGCGGGATGGATGAGGCAGTTGCCTTCTTGCCTTCAGGTGAACAGAGGAAGAGAGGGAGAGGGAGAGAGAGGGAGCGATATATATATATATATATAGGGAGAGAGAGAAAGAGAGCGAGAGAGAGCAAAGATCCTTGGCCTATGGCCAGCGCATGACAAAGTTGAAGCCGAGCGCCTCCTTTCCCACAGTAAACAAATCGCCACCACTTGAGCAATTGAGCATTAGCATAATTAGCTAGCATGTTGTTAATTTTTTCGTTGCTCTGTTGATGTTCCACAGCAACTGAACAAATTCAATTTCGAGGAGGGGGGGGGAGTTGGGGGGGGGAGGGGGGGGGGTGAGCTAACAGGCTGGCGAAGCTGGGGGAAAGCTTCGGGGCGAGGAAAGGAAAAAAAAAAAAAAAAACTTTGAGAAGAAGAATTCCTCAGTGGTGCTAACTCTTTTTGCTTGATGGTGTTTTGCTAATTACAGCACTTCCTAGGAATGAAAGTAATAGGCTAGTGTCAGTGCCTGAAGCTTATCGAGAAACATGCAGGCAGTCATATCTGGATGAAGCCCTTTTGTCTCTTCTCTTTCCTTTGAGGGAGAAATTAGACAAAAAGAGAGAGAGAGAAAAAAATGAGCAAGAAACAGACAGAGCGCGGAGGAGGAGAGGGGAGTGCGCGAGAGCAAAGCCAAAGCAAAGAAAGAGAGAACAAAAGCGCGAGAGTCTGATCTGGAGCGAAGTCGTCGGGCTCAGATGTAATTAACCTTTTTGAATCTGGACGCGCCGTCTTGTGAGCGGGTGCGGCAATTAGTTTGTATTTCTTGCTATCATGTGATAGTAATGATTCTCATTAGCATGCCGCGACCTCCTCTAATCGGGACGGACGCAGGCGTGGGCCTCGGCCCCAGCTTTGGCCTGCAGAAGCTGATGTGGCCTCCCTGATAGCACCAGTGCTGGAGGTAGAGCTGGGGGGTCTTACATGCTAGCGAGGCTAGGAAGCCCTTGATTTTAGCACTAGACTCAGTGTTCAGTGTTTTTTCCCCCCTTGTTCTCCCTCTTTCTCTCCGTCTCGAGGGGAAATGCTCTTATCTGTAGTCTGCTTTTACTCTCTCTCTCCCTCTCTTTCTATCTCTCTCTCTCTTTTTTTTTGACGTTTCTTTCTTTTTCTGCATTTCTTCCACCAGGCAATCTTTGCAGCTCATTTGAGGCGGTGCGGCGAAAGCCATTGGACGCCTGCTTGATCATATGGCACGAAAAGCTGGGCCGCAACAGCTTGGAGATACCAGCCCATTCTATTAAGCACTCTGCATGTGAAGATGTGAGCATTATTGCTCTGTTATTCTTGCAAGGGAATGCAAATGCAAATCTCCCTCTGGTAATGGCAGCGAAACGTGCCGCTCTTTGTGCACGAGGGAAAGTAAATTTAGGAGAAAGTTGTGTGGAAGGGCGAAGGATAGAGGGGAGAATGTTCAGACACAGCAGAGTTTAAGAAGAGGTAATGAGGCAGAGCTTGCACACACACACACACACACACACACACACACACATAGATACACGAGGAAACCCTGGGACAGGAGCCTTCAGGAGCAACAGCCGGGTAACTGCAGATAATGTTCCCCCTGTAAACGTCCTCTTCATTATTTCTCAGCGAGAACCAAACATGCAGATGTTACCTAAGTAACATCTTTCAGTCCTTATTTATTTATTTATTTATTTATTTATTAGCTGTTTACACACTGTCACATTTATTAACATACTGATGTCTGTCACTTATCACTTATTAATAACTGCTGATATTTTATCTGCTAATAATCTATTCAGAATATATATATATATATATATATATATATATATATATATATATATATATATATATATATATATATATAAAACCTTATAATGAAGATGTTTTTTCTCATTTTAGAGGTTTTGGAAGCAGTTGGAACTTTTTTAACTGAAGATTACATTTTGGGGAAAAGTGGTGTGCAGCTATCAAGCTAATGCATATCTAAACTAATGATAAATTACATTATTATTTTCTGGAATTTCAATAGAAATATCAAGTACGAGAAGCTGAGAAGTCAATCTTTCCATGCCAATCTGAATAATAAACAAATAACAGTTTTTACAATTTACAAGTATGTGTCTTGGCCTGGAGACAAGTGTTCCATGGTCTGTATTTGGGCCCTAATTTAGCAATCTTTAGGTGAAGGTTGTGCAGCTTGATTTAGGGCGTGTCAGTGTGTTTTTGATATCGTAACGATGGGAAAGGAGTGCCTTGCACGGCTCAAAGTGTGCAAAAGTGCATGTGCTAAGTCTCTTAATTATTAAGGGTGTGTTCTGGATGTAATGTGCAATAAACCAATCAGTGTGTCTCTCGCCATTCCCTTTAAGAGCCAGTTGTGGCCTGGCTTTCAATGGCCCCCCAACGGTGCAAACGGATGTTGGGTCGGTGTTGATGAACATCTGAATGTTGGTGTCTGCCTAGGCTGTTTTGAGTCAGTGGAGCTTGTGTGTTTTCCGATGCCAAGATAGCAATACGCCAGAAATTGACCTGAACACCCCTCATTTCGAGTCCACCACACCCCTCAGTGTAGATATATTTGCAAGCACTGTTGCTATTTAAACAACGCAGGCGGAAGATGTGAAAATAGACTGTTGGCAAAGTGTAAGTTAGTAATGAGCATTGCGATGCGCCTCGTGCAGGGTGTAAGATAGGGGGCTTTGCATTGCTGGCTAATAAATGCAGTCTGAAGTAGGCCAGTGCTGTTAACCCTCATTGCAAAGTGGCTAGCTGTGCTAACCCAACCTTATTTAGAGCTATTCAGAGCAGAGCTGACTAGCTTTCCAACACAACACAAACACATCATAGTTTTGTAGGGTGACATATCTAAAGAAGAGGACCCGTGTCTATGATTGACGGGCTAAATCTATTAAATTATTCTATCTATTAAAATCTATATCAGTGAATCAACTTGCACTGGATGTTCTAACACAGACTAAACAAAGACGGCCACCACCACTGTTTAATAAAAAAAAAATAAGGTGGATAAACTTTTTTATTAAACACATCTGAACCACCTGTTTGCTGAAAGGCTACATGTGAAAATTCCAAAAATTCAAGGGGCATTTAGAAAATTTGGGAAAACAACGAATAATATACATCTCAAAGTATGTCATATCTTAGGCCTTGAGCTTCCTAAAAATAACAATGCATGACATGCCTGACTGTCTCAATAATTGTGTAAAATGTACAAATATAAAAACATAAAAATGATTCAGTGTCAGGCAGACAATCTAGAAAATAGAAACTTTAAAGGAGATGGAAACAAGCTTAGTACCAAGGTACAAAAAAAGATTTTATTCCTAAGTAGTTTTGGAGCATTTCTATTGGTCCATTCATCATTCAATTCTGACACAAAGTAAAAACAATCAAATTATGTAAATAAAGTAAAAAATGGCAAAACTGGAGATTTTTTCTGCTGTAGTTTTCAACAAGATTCCTTCAATATAACTTTATTCTTCAATCTTCAAGTTCTACACACACACACCAATACATATCCTACATACCAATTAGTGGAAACATACAACACTATGTACGAGTGCTACCATCAAAACAGATTAATTAACACAGTGACCCCAAACATTTGAGCAGTAATGAATACATTTGAAGGCCAAGGTTTTCAATCTCATCCATCCTCTAGATGTAACTAACAGAAACACCTTGTGTGAATACTTTTTGAAAGATACTAAACAGATGGATTTCCTGCCACATTTACACAAATTCTGGCGAGCCAGCCAATGCTACGATGCTCCAGTTGCATATACAAGATAAAACACTGTACCCACTGTAGATGTTACATAGAAAAGTCTCACGTCTGACAAGCTTTACCACCATATCCTATATATCACCAAATGCTTTGGGTGACAAGTTCCAATTACCCGTGAAGAGAGAAGGCATTTATAAGCATTTCATATCTCATTAAATACAGTTATTTATTTTAGAAGTAATGGTGTTTTGCTGGGGAAGCCGAAGCCATTTCAGTGGGAATAAAACCTAAGTTTAACGACATGTCAAATGTAGCACGACTTTGTAGGTTGTGCTCAAGGTAATGAATCGCTTGTCTTCGAGGCTGTAAGCCACGTATCGCATCCATTGTAGAGATATAACAAATCATAGCATGTCAAACTCTGAGATTAAGCTGTAGTCAGAGAGAGAGACGTGCAGTTGTACCTGACTGTGGAGTTGAAGGGTGTTTTGAAAATCATTAGACCCAAGTTACCATGGCACGTGCCCCAGTAAACTGTTGCTGTGCCCCACTAAAATCACGGTGGTAAAAGCAGCACTACAGGCACTACATTTCCCATAATGCCCCAGCATCTTTCCAGACGCTTGAGCAGCTAGTGCTTAGACAAGACAACCATATTCACCATTTGTGTTGGACACAGATGGAAGCCACACATGCCCGGAGCGGTGGGCAGCCAATTGCTGCTGGTGCCCGGGGAGCTGCTCAAGGGCCCAACAGTGGCAGCTTGCTGAGTCCGGGTATCGAACCCACAACCCTGTCATCAATAGCCTGGAGCTCTAACTGCTGAGCCATTTGAGTTTTTGGAGTAATGGACATAATAGCTCATTGCTGTATGTTTTGGGTAAGGCCTCTTATAGTAGTATAACTTACCAACAATTGAAGATTAGACCACTAAAGAAAAGGCATTCATTAGCCCCTTAAAAAGCCTATGGACCGACAGGGGGCCCGAAACGTCTATGACCAGAGAATAGCCCCACCAGTATGTACAGAAGTCCCTGTAGTTACTGAGTAATACACTGGATACAGTGTGTAAGAGTTTTTGGAGTGTTAACCAAGGCATTAGTTACGTTAGCATAGACTTTATTAATGCTGGCTGGTAACATGGTTGGTGGACATGTCCACCCGTACCAGACCAGCGGCACACCCTCCTACCACTGCTACCTGTCTAATGACCATGTTAAAACATAAATGGACTCTTAACTATCTGTCACTATTAATATCACCACTATTACCCATCTACACCATGATGAATATATTATGATTATGATCAGAGCAGTTAAACAGAATAGAGTTTGTTATTTTTTTTTATCAATAATTTATTAATAGTTCTGATCAGAGGAGAATGGGTTGGGTCCCCCTTGTGAGTCTTGGTTCCTCCCAAGGTTTCTTCCTCCAGCTCTAAGGGAGGTTCTCCTTGCCACGGCTGCCATTGGGGCTCACTGGGGGTCTTTGATTCTTCATGTCTTCTTACGTTATTTCTTTTTTCTCTCTGTCTTTTACTAATTACTAATTGTGTAAATCTGCTTTGTGACAACAGTTGTAAAAAGCTAAACAAATAAATTTGACTTGACTTGACATTGATAACACAAACTAGCAAATGAGCACTGTGATATCACCTATATAATAGTAAACTACTGATTTTTAAAAACCTGGGTTATTTAACTAACATGAGCTGATAACACAACAACAAAATCACAGTTTCACCTGTAGTTTTATGCTGCAAAGAAAACACTTCAATGGATGTGTGTGACAGTAATAATACTATAATAATAATAATAATAATAACAAGAAGAAGAAGAAGAAAATAATTCACAATATTATGAGTGGTTAAATATGATGATAATAGTAGTAATATGTTAATGATAACATTTTAATATTACTATTATGATAATTATTATTAACTAATATTATTAGGCAAGCAAGGGGGTACGACTCTAAATTCTGTCTGTGCCCCAACACAACAAGTACTCCAGAAATTACCCTGATATTTAGGTAATACTGTTGTCACAGTTATAGTAAAACCTTGTATTCCTGAAATAGTAACATCATTAAAGAGGTAAAAGATGCTTAAAGTCTCATGTTATGTTAATGTGTTGTTAATGTTAATGTTAATGTTGACATGTTATTTCAACTTTGGGCCATTTTGGATGGTCCAGTCATCCTGAAATAGAAAATATAGGGATATAACCACTCAGAAAATAACACTAAAGACTCAACAGCTAAATACAACTTTAGTCATTTCAGCATTCAGTGAGTGAGGGAGTTCAGGCCTTGGGTGACCCTTTACCTTCATTCCTCTCTTTCAAGGGTTTCTGTAGAAATCTGCAGGAAGATTTTTCCACCTCCAAAAGTCAGCCTTTGTTGGAGCGTTTTCTGCTCCTCAACATCCATGCCCAAACACATTCAGTGATGTTGAGGCTTGGACTCTGGGATGGTCAGTCTATTATTCTGAGAACAGCAGCAGCTTCAGCAGTCTGATTTGATCAAATGTTCTTCTTTTTGTGTTTAGCTTCATGATCAGCTCCACATCCTCTCAAGCCCACAGTCTCGAATCTTCTCTTCTCACAATTGAAAGATGAACATTTACATTTACATTTACGGCATTTAGCAGACACTCTTATCCAGAGCGACTTACAAAGTGCTTTGCTATTTACCCAAGAAAGACCTCAGCTAGTTAGAATAGACTAATAATTCAAAGATACCTTTAGAGAGCTTTAGACATTACTAAGCATGAGTCAATAAGGTGACCATAGTACTCTGCTATTCGCCCTAGTATTCTCTGAAGAGGTGGGTCTTCAGTCTGTGTTGAACAGAAATACCTGTGGATCTCTCTCTCTCTCTCTCTCTCTCTCTCTCTCTCTCTCTCTCTCTCTCTCCCGCTCTCTCTCTCTCTCCCTCTCTCTCACAGATGAAAACTTTAAAGGGTGTTTATCTGATAGGGTGAGGTTTTGATGGACTTCCAGATCAACAGCTCCTGTTTTCATCATTTTAATAATTTATGAACTCCCGTCATAATACAAGTATAAGTTAAATAATCCCTTGATTTTTGCACAGAACTGTAAAAACTGTAAAACTCAGTACAGTTCCATAGCTTAGGTATAACAGTGGTGGTATATTCATATAGATTTTAATTACTTTCATTATATAGTCATTTAGATATTTCTGAAGTGCCAAATCCCACATATCTCACTAATTTTATACTTTTACAAAAGTGGACAAAAGTTTTGGGACACTTGCTCAGTCATTGTTTCTTCTGAAATTAAGGTTATTAAAAAGAGCTGTGTTGGAGTAACTGTGTCTCAACTGTCCAGGGAAGAAGGCTTTCTACTAAATATTGGATGAATCACCAACTATAATTCCAAAGAACACAATTAGTTTCACTGCTCCACAGCTCAATGCTGGGGGCTTTGTACCCCTCTAACCAACGCATGGCATTAGGCAGCATGGTGCCAATAGCTTCATGTTTATCTGCCCCAGAGAGTCCTATTCTACTGGCAGTACGTCAGACAAGCTGTGTGTGTGCATTTGCGCATCCATGTCAGCAATGGGTGCAGCTTAAAGCAACTTAAACGCATTCACTAGAAGGGGTGTCCACAAACATTTGGACATACAGTGTATGTATAGCAAAGGTATAGCAGTATAAGCAGTCAAGTGATACCACCTATTGATCATCGTGATTGAGAGGTACAGAACAATCTACGAAGAGACAATTAGAGACCCCTGAGATTGGATACGACTTCACCGGCCCTCCGAGACTCATGAAGATGCGTGACGTCATCTGTGCGAGATGCTGATAGACAGGGGTAAATATTCCCCAGAGACCATTCACTCGAGTCGAAAACCTCCTCAGAGATGCAAGTCATATGTGTGTGGAGTGTGTGAGAGCAGTGTATGTTTCATGCCCCAGCTTGAGTCCTGAAGACTTTATAAGCAGAGGAGAATAGGGGAAAGAGGAGGTGAAGGGAAAAGGCTTGGCTCTTTGCGAATCTTGGAGGGCTAGCATGACAGAGAGGTCTAGTAAATGTCACTTCTGCTGAGCAGTGCTGAGGTTACGGGCTTTGCTGACGCACCACGAGGTTCGCGTAAAAAGGGACGTCCTGCGGGCCAAGGAGGACTTCGCCCTCTCTGGAAAGCCATCATCACCGTCATCACAGTACCATCGTAGTCAAAGTTCCTTCGTCCTGTCCACACTGGACCCACCAAACCCAAAACAAACACCACAGAATTCAGCATGATTGATTACGGTGGGCCTGCAATTATTTTATCATTGTATCCTTGATTCCGTTTTAAGCTTGTGTCATTAAGCATGACTCCAAAAAAGTCCTTTAAGGTCTACGCCAACAGAATCAGCCCTGAAAAGAGCAAGCTCAGCTACACAGCCACTTTCTGTAAACAGTGTTGAACCTACAAGTTGTATGAAAAATGAAAAGCCTCTGGAAACTGATGCGGAAAGCTTTGAGTTAGCCAGCATTCTCAGTTGGCCAGAAGTTAGCAACTTCTTCAACACCACGGCAACATTAAAGCTTGACATTAGCACCGCACCGCTCAAACAAAAGCAATGTGGTGTAGTAAATACACTGCCAGGAGGTGCTGACAGAACCAGCTTGTACCAGTTAACACCAAGAGGCTTGAGTCCATCTCATGAGCTAACTAAATAAATAGCTGATGGGAGGGTGTTTGATCCGCAGAAATGGCTCTCGATGTGTAATCTGGAAATATCCTGCCAGAGACGTGTTTGCCTTGGCGATGGGCGCAGTGTCTATTAAGCGAGACCATCCCGGCACTTCAAAGCATCCCAGCCTTTGTAGTCACTTTATTCCTGGACGCAGCCCCTCCTTAAGATGTTTATCTTCTTTTCCCTCTGAAATCTGGAAAGCATATAGCCCGCAGGCAACAACACGGTTTGCTCTGCGTCCCATGCACTGGCCCTCTGGTGCACGTACGCTTTCTGCGCAAATGGTCAATATCCAAGAGTTCATTACCAGTGCAGGCCATTGGAAGATCCTGCGAGCTTTGTAGAGGGGGGGAAGAGGGAAAAAAAGAAAGCGTCTCTCGTCCATAACGGGCTTGCTGGAGAGGAGAAAAGAAAACTTCCTCATCTTTTCGGCTCCAACTAGGTTTCCAGATGTGCCCGGGATCAAAGGTCAGAGATAAAAGTACCAGGATGTGGGTTCTAACTGGTAGCCATGTTGGAGAGTGTGCATTCCTGGCCAGAGGGGTGCATGGAAGCCCTGCCGTTTTCTTCCCAGAGATAGGCCTCATTTCACCTGGGTGAATTATGACACTGCAACTTCACACTAGCCGTGTTTACCAACGTCAGCCCAGTTATAACATGCAGGGGGCCACAACCGACTTTAAGGCCCAGGCCTCAGGCTTATGTTCTTGGCAAGGGGATGAGTGTCCTGGACTTGCCACATGACTACCTTGCCCTTGTGTCCTTGCATCATTACCAGTGTCATTAAGCTTTGGTTCTAGATTTGGAATTTGGAATAGGCCTCTCCTGGAAAAAAGCAGAAGGTGCTGAGTGGTTTTTAGATTGTCTGCGACCCGAAGGTCCGTTCCGTTCCCCTCAGCTGCGCTCTCTCTCTGCAGGTGGAGGAAATAGAGACATCACACGTTGCACGTGAAAGCAGCCTGCGACAATTGTAGACATCCACTTTCGCCACAAAGAAATGGAGGTAATTTGCAGAAAGCGCTAATACGATTACTTCAAGTGTGTCAAGAGCTTAATAAGTGTGGAAATTGCCCTGTCAAATAAGACCTGAGAGATGAGGTCAATTACATGATTATGAGGGAAAAGCCTCTGTCTCGCTTATTGTTTCTTTACATATAGTAATCTGCTCGAGTAAAATGGGCCCAGACAACTTCACTGGGATTCTCCGAAGTAGGGGGAAAATCAAAGTGACAGCGACAACTTTATTTTAGTGAATTATGATAATGCCAAGATTGGTGGGATGGGTTAAGCTCACACATGTTCGTGCAGATAGTCCTTGTAATAATTTCCATCACAAACGCTAACCACCCGAAATAGTTTTGATCCCTTTCTCCTGAAGCAAATGAGGACTCGCTCGTCTCTGAATCTTAAAACCACCATATTCGAAAGATTTGGAATTAATTGATTTCCTTTGCAACAACTGCAAGTAGGAGATATAGCTCATACATAGCTGTTAAACACGAGGCAAGGATTACAGAATATAAGAGCTATTATTCTCTTCCGGAAGGACTGTGTGAGGGAGATGGAGTGTATGTGCAGGACAGGCCTTGGGGTTCTCAGCTTGAGTTGAAGGGAGCTCTTTAGGCCACTAGATGGAGTCAAGCCCTGTTGAAGAGCAGCAGAGAGGCCAGAAATTTCAAAACACTGAAGGCGGGGAGCACTAGGTGACCGGTTCATGGAGGTGTATTTTTCCATGTGTATAAAAATGGACAACTGGGAGACCACCCACTCGTCTGGTGGCGATTTGTAGAGTGAGTAATGTATAGGTGTATTTAAGCAACACTGCAGCCATGGGTGTATCAAATGTCCAAAGCCAGCAAATCTTATTGGACTGACAAGTAAAAATTCTGTTATTTTTAGGATGTTACTTTGGGTACAAAGCTCAAAATGTGATGCTCTTTGGTTTACAGTTTACAATTTACAGTATGTAGTGCTCAGTACTATGGTGACAAATAGTTAACCTAAATTTAGTAGAGCATGTGCATTCTGACCCCTGTGTGGACAAAGTGGCTTTCGCTACCAAATTAGCTGTAAAATCTTGAATAACTTACTGTACACTCTTAAAAATAAAGGTGCTACAAAGAACCTTTGTGCCATGTCATAGAAGACATAGCTAATTAAAAATAAATAAACATTTAAAAGCTTAAATAAGTGTTGGTACAGGTTCTTTAGCTATTTCAAGGTTCTTCACACTCACATCTCTAACAAAAAATGGTTCTTTGTCGAACCAAAAATAGTTCTTCTATGGCATTGCTCAAAGAACCATGTAACCCCTTAATGCAGCAAGGCTTATTACACACTAAGGTGTATGACTCAGTACCTACAGGGCCTTCTGTACAAACTGGTGGCGCTATTCTTTGATCACAGAAGTTTGTAATAACACTAAAGGCCTAGAGGCCTTTGGGCGGGCCTAACCTAATTCAGTTCCAACTCTTTGGAACATAAGTTCAATATTAGTTCTATAGCAGATTCATAATTATGTTATTACACACTAAGGTGTATTACTCAGGAACTACTGGCTACTACGGACTACAGAACTAGGACTTCTGTAGAAACTGGTGGGGCTATTTTCTTTTTCTGTTGAAAATAGATGTTTCGGCCTGCTGGTGGACCACTTTAACTGTTAAACTCAAACTTCAATTAGTTATCTTGTCTTTACCAGGATTGCTAACACCCAAGAAAGGGCGTGTATAGAAGAATCCCAAGTTGTCAGAGCACTATATGTCTATAGTATCATGAAAGAAGCAGATAGCAGAAGCATGGTTCCCTGCAGCTTTGTACAGTAACATGTGCTTTACTCTAGAGGAGTAAAAATGATATTTGATATGTGGACTGTGGAAAAAGAAAGAGCATGCTGTTCCTGTTCCTCCTGGCTCGTGCTTAAATGCTGCATTTTTCACATTAATCCTGTCTTAATGAACAGAGTGAAGGCAAGCGCAGTTTAGAGATGCTAGCTATAGGAGCATTTCTATGCAGCTTCTCCCCTTGTTCATAAAGGCATGATGCACGATGATATCTCACCATATGAAGCGCATATGCATATTCATGCTCTGCCACTGGGATAAGTGTAAATTTGACATTGTTACTTAAATCACGTTGTTGTTCCCACAGTTGCTTTATTTAGAGGCAAATATTATCCCCAAGTGATGCACATCATAACTGGTTCGAGATGCAGTGAAAATGGCTAAAAACGAAGCGTTCGTACATGTAGATTACACCATTTAGCATCTCGCAGCCTTGATGAGTGACTGACTTTATCCTTCCAGGATGGGAAACGTACATGTGATCATAAATAATGCACTGTTTCGCTGAAGCGTCTATGAATATTCATGAGGCGACTGGATTTAAATACACTAAACCAGCCACTTTTGACATCTGTGGGGTGTTTTTTTAAAATGCTTTTTCACTAAAATAACGAGCAAAAGTGAACGACAGGGATCTTATAAATCCTTATAAAACCCTCCCAAGCTGCTCATGCTTCTGTCTTTCCATCACTCGGAATTTAGTTTGCTGACAAGTTTCCTAACCTTGTATCTCCAAAATGGCAGCTTTACAGGAGATAGAAAAAAATGAGTGTCATGCCAACATAAAACCCTTCTTTAAGCACTGGAACAAAACAAAAAGACAAGCAAAGGCTAAAAAGGGCAATCACTGATCTGTTAAAAGCCTGCAGATGTGCTCCTGTCTCATATCTCGTATCTCCAAAATGCAACTTTACAGGAAAAGGGAAAAATAAATCAATTTTTAATGGAAGTCAATAGAACAAGATCTAATTCCAATTTATTCATCATTTTGGAGCGTTTCTATTGGTCCGTTCATCATAAAATTTGGACACATTAAAAAAAACAACGGTCAGATTTGAATTCTGTCAAAAGGTGTACATATATAGGGTACAAGCTTGTCGCCAGTATCTTCATCGCCAGTGATGATATGCATATGAACAGGAAATGCAACAATTTCACACTTTATAAAATAATTTTCATTCCCTAAAGATCTAATTTAGGCCTTTATTCTGCTACTTTTTCACTGTTTCGTTATTGGTTGGCTCAGATATGAGTGAAAACCATAGTAAAAGGTAGCACAGATTTGTTGTTCTGACAGGCAAAGTCTTGCGGTGGCATCCTCAGCCCTCGCATGTTGAGCGATCCTAATGTCTGCTTCGCCCTTCGCCGCCCTTATTTTCCAAAATAGCCCAGAGTGTGTAAATCTCAGACAGCTGAGCCGCTTAAAAACTTGGCTTTTGAACATTTAATTTATTCCGCGCCACCGTATTTTTGTCAAGACCGCGATTGTTTCGCTTGAGTCCCCCCCCCCTCTTTTTTTCACCCCCCCAATCGCCCTCAGATGGAAGGAGGCCTAATTCTGCTTCCTTTTAGAGAAGCTCTTTAGTCTTGCGAAATATGATTAATCTGATTAGTCATTCAGACTGGCCTCCTCTTTTATGCTTACATTAACCAGCACAAAGAGCCCCCCTACAGGTTAAAGTTTAAATGTGGATTACCAGATAAAGCCAGCCCTGATTAGGTTACCGAGGGCCATGCGAGAAAGAGAGGAAAAAGGGGTGAAAAAAATTTGATTTGCTTTGCTGTTAATTTCACCAACATCTTCATTTTTGCTCTTTTTTTTTTTTGTTCTACTTCGCCGTCTTCTTTTTTTCAACTTCATCCCCTCACATCCAGAGTGAGAGTGAGTCTCTCAATTTTGGAGGGAAATCTTTCAACAATTATGCAAATGGCCGAGGGGCTACACACAATACAGTATGGAAATGGGTGGCGGACAGGAGTGGACTCATTAAGGACAGATGGCAGAAGTGCTGAAGGCATTTGTTACCGAGAGCCGGCAGCGCCGCAGACAATGTCCCGACCTGAGAAGACGCCTGATATGTTTACCACACAAGGCCGGATTTGTTGTGGCACTGTGGTTCTTGATTATAGAACACTGGACACGTATATGTGTGCATGGACCAGCAGAAACAAACACCACCTTTAAAAAAATGACACTATGCTGTATGCTGAATGTGACTGAAATGGTAGCAGGGTTCTTTAGCAGGGTTATTTAAGGAAGCAAAAGTGGTTATTCTAATGGTATTTCTCAAAGAACCCTTTGTAGAACCTTCTAGGCAGGTTGGTTGGAAATGATGAACGGTGAATTTTCCAACATGGTCCACATCTGGTCTATCCTAACTGTGATTTTTCATTTTAATGCATAACTGAGTCCAAATCCAGGGACTTGAACAAACACTTTATTAACTTGAATCAAATTTCTGACATAATCCAGTAAAGCTTATCATCTCTGTCCTGCAAAAATGTTAGATCTCCACCTTTTGACACAATGGAAATCTGGCAGTTGCTTTGTATGTTGTGTGAAATGTAGAATGAAGAATGGACCAATAGAAAGGCTCCAAAATTATAAATTGACTTGACTCCAAAATAACTTGAAATTAAATTTTTTTCCATTGACTTTTATTTAAAGTTAAGAAGATTTTTCCCTTCTCCTGTAAAGTTGCCATTTTTGGAGATACGAGATATGAGACAGGACCACATTTGCGGGCTTTTAACAGATCACTGATTGTTCTTTTTAGCCTTTGCTTGCCTTTTTTTCTCTTTTTTCCCCCCAGTGCTTAAAGAAGGACTTTGTATTTGGCATGACATTCGTAAATGCATCCCTGAACCCCCTGAGCAATTATTGAAAAAAATGAAGCAGCATGAACCTTTAGAATATAACATTAAAGCTATGCAAATATTCGTCTGTTAGGCGATAATGGGTGTCCAGGAAATTACACCAACTCTTTTGAATGGAGCGATGGAACATGAAAAGGCAAACGGGGCCATTGAAATGATCATTTGATAATGTATACATTACAAATGGTCTTTAATTTCCACGTTAAATATGGCTGTATCATAGGACGGTGTGCGAATCAAAGGGTCTGTATGACAGCTACACTCAATCCATCTAGATAGAGTGTAAAAAAAATACAAAAAAACTGAAGGGACAAAGGGATGTCTAGAACTGCACACAATTAACAACGTTAAACCCAGGCAGTACAGGCTTGTGTCGTGTCCCGTTCAGATAAGAGAAGCCGGTTTATCGCAACGGCCTGCCATAACCAAGGGTGGGAAAATTATTTACCCAATGGATTATGGTTAAAAGCTCTCGTAGGTGGCAGCACACCAGCCACACCGAGGTTTGGGCGCAAACCCGCCGACACAAATCCACATTTCCGTCTTTGGGCCAACCTGGTAAGAGAAGTGGGCCCTGCGAGAGAGTGTGTGTGTGTGTGTGTGTGCATGTGTATATGTGTGTGTGTGTTCATGTGGGGGCGCTTCTATAGCTTGAGGTTGGGCGCCAGCGTTTATTTGTCCTTCTCTCACCCACTGAGGCCTACCCCAATGCCACCGTCTGGGACTTTGATGTGACCATGTTTATTGTTGTCTATTCTCTGTTGTCTGCCCTGCGCCGATCAGCCGGCACAGCGAGACGGAGAGAGAAGGGACGGGAGAGAGAGAGTGAGAGAGAGAGTGAGAGAGAGAGAGTGAGAGAGAGAGAGGGAGGGAGGGAGGGAAGAAGAAAAAGAAAAAAAGAGCGCCATTTATTTCTACACTAATTTTCCCGCCTTTGTGATGGATGGCTTTCTTATTGTGCTATTTGGGCCTTTGAAAAATGTTCTGTGGAGCAGAAGAAATTGCCAGCTTCCATATCATACAAATCCGCTGCTCGGTTGGAGCAATCAGCAGCCTGAGCACACAGTTTCCTGACATTAGATCTTCATTCAGATCTTCACAGTGAGGCAGGAGCTCCTAAAGACGTCAGTCTGACTGGAGTTGAACTATTTTACCATCGATCATTTCCCAGTGATATTATTGCCCTCCAGTATGTCCAAAGGTTTAATTCAGTGTCTTCCCCCCAAAAATAAAGCTCTTTAGAGCCTTTTACATTTCTCAACATATGATTAAGAGATTTTACACTGCATCTAAACATGTCCCACTATATATATATATATATATATATATATATATATATATATATATATATATATATATATATATATATATATATATACAATTCTGTTCAGTACAACAATACACTTCCTTTATGTTACTTTATGCTACGGTTAAGTAAAGCATCTTAACATTATAATAATATGCTAGTCACAAGCTATACACTAAAATATACACTAAAAACAAAGCGTGTGCTTTTCCCAGCTCTTGGAAGCAAGATTTTGAGAGTGGGAATGGTGTTTCCTCATTTTGGGCTTGTTTATGTAATTATTTGACATTTCATGCAATATAATCAGTGTTATGTCATATGTTTATAAGCTCCAGACTATTTCATGTATTGAAGCCTGTACGTATAGAATTGAGAGTATTGTATGATATGACATATATAAATGGTAGATACCAAGTATAATATGTTTTATATATAAAGCATAATTATTAAATAGAGTTTTATTATGTTTAACGTTAAGTTTTATTATGAAATAGGATTAGTAGATAATTTCGGACCAACGCATTTGACACAATATAAAAAGTGTGATTAGAGCTTTTAAATGATATCAAAAGTGAATAGGAACAAAAATGGAAACGCAAGATTTTGTTCTGACACCAACATGAAGATCATGTTTACAGCAAAATAAAAAATCTTAACTTAATCTTAAGAAAAGTTGAGGTAACACTTTGTGCAGTACGCAGCACATTCAGACCATTTCTATCTATCCAATCATTATTACACATTATTCCAATTATTACACATTGTGCAAAATATCGTTGTTGTAGTATGTAGTTTTTGACATAATGTGAAGCTGGCTGTTGTTCTTTATATTGTCTCAGAATATCCTGATGAATGGACCAATATAAATGCTGCAGAATTGACTTGGAATAAAATATTTTTACACTGGGTGAAGGTTTCAAGTTATATATTAGTATATATACAGAAACAGTCACACATAAACCATGTATCTCCAATATATAGGTTGATCTTGGTCCCATTTAGAGTTTTAAAGGAAAAGAAAGCATAATTCACACATTTTGCCTCAGTGCCACTGCATTAACACCCAATACCACACTACCCAGACTACACAGTGGCCTCCTGAAGATCCACAGCAGGTCTAATGTTACAAACTGCTTGGAAAATGTAAGCACATCCTAATCCCTAAATAAGTCATTTATGTTAGTTTTCTTTTTGTCTTGCAAAAAAGGAAACACTGTTCAATCCATCATTAGTAATAATAATAAAAAGAAACTAGCATCCAGTTTAGCTACAAATTTCACTTCCAAACAGTATGCTCCACTAAAAGCTCTTCAGTTTAAATCTTGACCACAGTTTGTTCATTTCTAGTAAAGTTTTCCTAAGTGTTTCTTATTTGTCTGCGACTTCTTTGATCAAAATATTTATAGGCAAAGTGTGTCAAAGACAAAACCCTACACAAAGTGGCCCAGCAAACAAAAGAGCGATGTCACGAACAGAATGAGGGAGAAAAACTTTCATCCTAAAGACTCAAGCCTTTCAAGTTCCCTTTATCCTTTCTTTTCAGATTACGCCGGGTGTTGGGGGGCTCTCGGAGGGCCACATTTCTTATTACATTATTTCTGGGTGAAATGGACACACAACCTGAATAGAATCATTAAACTTCGCTAGTTACAGGAATGCATCAGAGCTGCCGCGCTGCGCCTGGAGATGAAAAGCCAGGCAGCCTCAAGCTCCTCCAAAACATTTAATATGCCATGAAAAGATATGACATCAATCCTTGCAAAAACACAAGGGAGAAATGAATGATGCCATTGTGACTCCGAACATCAATCATGCTCAATACTGCGGAAAACAATGGAGTTTTGTTTGCATTTCAGAGGTGACAAACAACGCTAGTGACTGGCTTAACATTGTCAATTTCCATTACTCAAAACCTGAAGCAAATCAGAATTAAACTGTAGCCCCGTTGCCAGGCAGCTGAGTTCTCTTGACATGGTGGTTAGTTTTTCTTTCATCGCTTGACAAGAGCCGAGTGAAAGGAGTTTTGAAAAAGTTGCTAAAAGTGCGGGGAGGAGGGGGGATAATTGGTGGCTGTGGATTGTGTAGCAGCTCTTGTGTGGAAACTTTCAGACTGTGGAGGACAGAGAGAGTCGGACATGCAGAAATTTCAACTCTTGTACACAAACTTGACCCGAGGACACTGACAGGCTTCAATGGTTTGTGAGCCGAGGGCCGCGCCTGCGCGCTGTTAACACTCCTTCAAGGGGCACGCGAGATTTGATATGAACCAAAACACGACAGGATATGTGTAAAGATTAAATGAATTTGGCCTATATTTGACTGTTTATTCACAATAAACAACATTTACCCACAATTCTGTAGTTTTCTGAACATAACACTGGAACAACATTAGGTCATGTAACTGAAAGCAAACAATGTATCTATTTCAGATACATTTGACTTAGTAGGCATGTAGTGTAGACACAAACTAACACGGGGTAAAATGTAACACCAATTGTTTTTTAATGTAGTTCAACAGGTCAAAGTAGAATATCGTAATGGTCATCTCATATTTTTACAGGAACATTTGTTTTGTGAATTTTGTGAAAAACAAATATTTTTCTAAAAAAGATATAAAAACTTTTTTTTTCATTGTAAGAGTCTCCATATTGTGTTTATTTTATAGATCATAGATATAATCTTGGTAATATTGGACTGTTTTGGACAGATAAACAACTTATAGTGAGTATATAGTGTGATTATGGTGTGTAAAAACTTATAATAAGAGCTAGCCAGGCTAAAGTACGGCCTCCGCACAGGGGGGTTAGTTAAATATGCTGTTACAACTAAGCCTAACTAAGAGGAACAATGGGAGACATCCATATCCCCTGTACAAGGTTCTGTTCTTGTGGTCAAAAATAATGTGCCAGTGTTTGTTGTAGCCTCTTTTATTTGGGTTTTGGAGTATTTTTAATATGGTTGCGTGAGTTGTAAGCTTTGTTTATATGTATATGTCCATGTGTTTATGTATGTGTATATCTACAGTACATACCTTTAAACTGTGACCTTTTGACATCCCACTCCCATTTGTAGTGTTTGAGGGGGTAAGTATGGAAATGTATGTCGGTGTTGAAGGGGTTAACAAAAATATAGCATTGACCAATAAGAAAATTACAGCCATATTACAAAGTCCATCCATTTCTACAGGCTCAATAGTACAGCTGACTGATAAGCCATGTCATGGCCAGTCAAGGCCTGTTCCCTCATTATTTTATGACAAATTAACAACCTAAAAGATCTGGAACTGAGTACAAGTGTTAAATTTGATGTATTTGGTATCTGTTCATTGGAAGTCTCAATATGAGGTCCAAAGATGTTTCTACACAGTTGAAGGAGGCCAGCATTAACTTAGCAACACAAAAAGCCTGGAGGTTTTGGAGTATTTTTAAGCATTTAGTTTGGAAAAACATTTGATTTGAAATATTTAGCACAATATTGAGTTAATAGTAGTGCTTGTATCAGCTTGCCACACATTTTAGTGATTGTTCCAACAAACCTTATACATTTTTACAATGAACCTCAAAAATGGGGTAAGTTGTACAACTGTAAACACTTTGCTTAGTGTTAAACTCACAGTGAGGCTGTTGAGGGGGTGTAGCGATGTTGTAGAGATGTTCAGGTAATTGTTAAGATATGAATCTTATTCAAATATATAAAAAAAATACAATTATTTAGAATAAAGTATTACTTTGTGTCTCGCCCGTTTACTTGTGCAGTAAACAATAAAACTGGCGTCTTTTCTTTCATGGCCTAACTCCCTGAAAAGTGCACACAAAGTTTAAGAGGGGGCCAATTAATGCAGGCTTAACACACTCCTGCTTATTTACAGTAGCTTTTGTGTGCTTGTTCCTTGCACTCTGACTTCCTATGAGGCAAGAAATAGGGGAGGAAGAGACGGAGAAAGAAAGATCGAAAGAAAGAAAGAAAGAAAGACGCAGGGGAACAAAGATTGAGAAGCGCCGGAGCCTGGAGAATGGTGGTGGGGGGGTTGTTTTAGACACTGAAGGTGCAGTGAGGTGGTTTAGCTTCATTGTAAGGACACACCATCTCTCTCATTATACCCTCTCTCAATCAAGGCTGCTGCTCACAGGAAGCCCCTGGAAAGCCCATCTGCCATGGCTAATCTAGCGGCTGAGCGGCGGGCGCGGCGGCTAAGGCCCCGCTACCCTCAGCCCCTCAGCCGCTTTCTTCTCCCCTCTGCCACTGCGCCCGGATCAGCCAAAGCCCATTAAAGTAAATAATAGCCAGAAATGACAGGCTTAGCACGGATTGGGGAGGAAGTTGAAGACCAGTTTTGAGCCGTGAGCTCTGATTAATAGAGAAAAGCGCCTTGGAGTAGAGAGAGAGAGAGAGAGAGAGAGAGAGAGACTTGGGGGCGGGGGTGGGGGTGTGACCTCACGCCGCTACAAAGAATTTCTCAACCTCTAGGTTGTTATAGCTTGCGTTACCTTTAAGGTGCAAGTCATCCATCTATTCCCAACTATTCCCACTACATAGAAGCTAACAATGGTTGCGTGAGTTGTAGGCTTTGTTTATATACATATGTACATGTGTTTATGTATGTGTATATCTACAGTATATACCTTTGAACTGTGACCTTTTGACATCCCACTCCCATTTGCAGTGTTTGAGGGGGTAAGTATGGAAATGTATGTCGGTGTTGAAGGGGTTAACAAAAATATAGCATTGACCAATAAGAAAATTATAGCCATATTACAAAGTCCATCCATTTCTACAGGCTCAATAGTACAGCTGACTGATAAGCCATGTCATGGCCAGTCAAGGCCTGTTCCCTCATTATTTCATGACAAATTAACAACTTAAAAGATCTGGAACTGAGTACAAGTGTTGAATTTGATGTATTTGGTATCTGTTCATTGAAAGTCTCAATATGAGGTCCAAAGATGTTTCTACGCAGTTGAAGGAGGCCAGCATTAGCTTAGCAACACAAAAAGCCTGGAGGACCACTGGAGACAACTAGACCAAGTAGATGAATGCATAATTCTTTTTTTTTTTTTTTTGAAAAAAAGCATCATAGCATCTAGTTAAGTCAAGAACTCACTCTGAGAGACAATGTTGGGTCCTATCCCGAGCCATGCCACTTTGCCATCAGATGTCGGAGTCTGAGAGAGCACAACTGACTGTGCTCTCTCCGGGTGGTGCAGCAGACCTGGGGACTGAGCATCTTGGCTGCCTGGCAATGCTGCATTGGTGCCAGTTTGAAAAGAAGTTTTGGCTGACTTTGCATGTATCAGAAATCCTTACCCTCCTAGTGTTGGGAGCATTGCTAGTGCAAGGTGTGGGTTAATTGGCAGAACCCAACTAATCTTATTAATTCTAATTCTAGTTTATGTATTTAGATTGGAAAGCTGTTTGAGTTCAAACAACATATTGGACTGTATTCAAGTAACTGTGCTTATCTCCATGGGTAAGTTGTAACATTTGCCATCATTCCAGAAGGGCAAGGTTGAAAAGATTTGGACTCATCAGTCAACTCTGTTAACGTTAACCTGTTAAACCATTTAGACCAATGATAAAGCTGATTTTTGATAATTTCTTGCCTAAACTCCATGTTCTATTCTCAAACTAGATTCTACATGGCACTAAAAACTGAATATTTATGTGTTTTCAACATTATATTCATAAAAAATATTACAATAACATTTGAAAAATATTTCATATACTTTTTGCTTTTTTTTTTTTACATTTTATGCAGAATAATGAGATCAGAAGTTTGACATACTCCACATTTCCTGCCATAGGAAAAGACGTCACTGGGTGCAGGTCACATGATTTAATGCAGTTTTAAGTCAGATGTAACAAAGTTGACCAGAACATTGGGACAGACATAAGACATATACTTTTATTACTGAAATGACATATTCTACAGTAAACAGATATTCTATGTAATTTACTTCATGACTGTTAATAGAGTTAGAACAACAAATGCAAGAGACTGATTCATGTAGACTCTTAAGACATATTTCATGTAAAATTCCAACTGAATGTGTGAATCAGGAGGTGAAGAAAGTCAATAATATGTGGGCTAGGAGTCATTTTGTTCATATTTTGGATTATACCTAAAAATGTACTAATGAACTCTATGAAAAATAAATATTTAATTCTCTTTTAATTAATGTAATTTGTCTTATTATTCAAAATAGATTTTTGTTTTGGAGAAGTAAGAAAAGGTTTATTTGGCAGACATAAAATGTATCCCCAATTCTAGAATAGTCTTTGTAGCAGACAGGTGCAGGTTACTTGCTTAAAAAATGTCAAATTTGGTGAAACTCTTTTGTTGTACTCTGCTTTCTTCCAAACAGCAATTGGTGGGCTCAAGAGACTATGGGTCAGGTGGGGTCAGTTGTAAGCAGTAGCTGTAGTTACAATTTTACTTACAGTGTATGGCAACATATTGGAGATGGTATTGGTGCAAGGACAAAACATGAGACAGGTTGTGCAGACAACAAGTACAACGTGCAAAAGACAAGAAATACAATAAATATAAACATATACAAATATGCGCATGAAGGCTGAAAGATTAAGGTCCACACTAAGTTACTATAGTAATACTATGTAACAGAGTTTAAATCTATGTTTGTTCATAATGAACATATTAGAAAGATATTTTATACCAGCATGAAGCCAAATGGGATGGAAATGAGGAATGCAGCACATACACAGTGTTTATTTATTTATTTTGACAGAAGAGAAGGTTTCCTCCCATCCACCCCTTACCCCCGAAATCATGTACTGACTTATGTCTTAAGTTAAAGTGCTACACTGGTTGGCATTCAGTGCCATGTAAATCTAGTCACAGTCATGCAGTAAATAAGATCTAACCTGATTTGTATGGGCTGTTCTTGTTGTTCTTTGTGCCCAGCAGTAGACCTGAACACTGGCGCTACGTGGTGAAGATTGAGAGGACGATTGCAGTTGTTTTGTAGCCGTGTAGCTGTGCTTGCTGGACCCTGCGCCTGAGCTCTGCCAGGGATTTAATGTGACCTGTCACCCAGCCGACGGAGGAGTGTGTTTCCGCAAGATTATGTCAAGCAGTTCCACCTCTGCCTAAGTACTGTTAAAATTGCTTATACGTCTGTGAATGAATTGGAATGCTCTGAGGAAACAAAGACTCGGGCAAATGCCTAGCACATGAGCGAAGGCCCTGATTGGCTCACCATCGTTCTCGGCCTACTTCTTAAGGACTTAAGAACGACATGGACGTTGTAAATATGAGCGCCCATGAAATATGTATGTGTGCATCTGTGTACGGCCTTGCGCTCGAACCTCCAGGTCTTCTCCTCAAGACGTTGGCACGGGAGACGCTGGAGGAAACAAGGGAGAATAACATGAGAGAACTTCGGGCTCCGAGACGTAATGAAGTATTTAAGATCTCCAGAATGTTTTATTGACAGAAGTGTAAAAAATATATAATACATGGGAGCCCACCGGGTCTCCGGAGGAAGGCTTTAACGTTTGTTTTTCAGAAGTGTTTAATGGTATCGATTTTTATTGTTCAACGAGCCGTGTGAAGTATTTGACAGGTTTATTGAACAGATACTGTTCTGAAAGTGTGCGGTGCAAGTGGTGTGTTGCGGAAGCTCGCTCTTTAATGCGATGGGAGGAGGGGGAGGAAAGAAGAAATAAAAGATGGTAGATAAGGGAAACTGCGTTTGAATTCTCAAATCGAAAAGATCTGTGGAATTTTAATAAAGTAGAGGCGAGGCCGGCATTCATTTTAGTTTGTCGCTGGTCACCATGCATCCTGACTTTGTTGTTGGCCATGGTGCATCTCCCTCAGTTCCCCACTGGTCAGGACCCTGTAACTCTGGCTCCAGCTGCAGGTAGTATGTAGGTTCCCTTGGCACACTTGTGAGGACTTCAGTGGCCAGTAGAGGCCTCCCATGCTTTGTACAACTTGTTTTCAACAGTGGTTTATTTACCATTTTTGACCATAGCAGTGAAATGCTCACTTCACCTCCTCCTTCCTGGACCACATGAACCACAATAAAGCAAGAGACATGACATCACAAATAATTAAACAGAGAGAAACATATTATAATATTATATTTACTTATTTTGTAGACCCTTTCTTACAACTCATATAAAATGAGCAAACAACTGAAGCTATAACCTATAGTTTCAATCTACAATCTACAAAACAAGCATTGTCTCATAGATTGACCTCCACTCTTAGCAAAAAGAAGCATCTGCATAGTAACGGAAATGGTTACTTTATAAAACATACAAATGGAGGAGATTTTCTTTGTGTGTGGAAAATAATTTTACAGGAAAACGACCCTTGATGAAACCTTTTTAATAGGGTTATTAAATAAATGCAAGATTTTCATTAATGAGTGCAGATATTACAGCACTAACACAATAATACAGAACTGCGGTCAAAGAACTGACCATGACAGTGATTCAGAGACGCAGTGGGAGTGGTGTTAACCTAGGTATTGTCTGAAATGGTGAGTCTTCCAACCACAAACAATGATGCAACAGCAACCAACAAAGCATGCATGCTGTAGTCCAGTGCTTTGCTTTACATGTATTGGTATAAGAATGTAAGACTTCATAATAATATTAATTAATATTTAGTAATATTTAGTGTAATAGTAATTACTGCTGCCTCTGCAGTCTTTCCTATAATGATTCCAAATGATGTTACAGTCAAAGCAATGAAGCACTGAAGACAATATCATACAACAGAGTTCATGTATTTTCAATCTTCACAGGTAAACATTATAGTAGTAAAATGCCCCAGTTAATAGTACTGGACGAATCTACCACATCTGTAGCATTATTTTTGATGAAATAAAGACTCCAGGCATGGAGGAATGTTCTTCACAACAAAATTACTCAGTATCAGAATATTAGCACTACCTACCTAGTAGAGGGAACAACCACCCTTGGCTCGGATGACACCAGTGAGACGTTGTGGCATGGACTGACTGTACTGGCTGATGGAAGGTGTTCATTATAGAGGTTAACCGGTCCATAGTGGGGGGTCGATTGCTCTGTACCACTCGCTGGAGTCTTCGTTCCCCTCTGGCATCAATGGCCCATGGGGCACCACTGTTATGCTGTTATGAGGCTCTAAATGTGCGAGAAGTCCATTCTCTGAACTCCTTTACTATAGTGGCTCTAGAACATCCCACAAAGGTAATGATTTCAGAGACAGTACTGCCCTTCGCCCAGTACCCTATTATCATGCCCTTTCAGACATTAGTCAAATGGAGTCATTTGCCCATGACGATCTTTTTGCACTCGCTACTGCTGACTTTTTCCTATTTATGTCTACCCTTCTTATATTCTACGTTTTATTATTATTATTATTATTATTATTATTATTATTATTATTGTTTTATTCAATTTGTGGTGTAACTAAGACCTTGAGATCTCCACATGCACCACATGTGATGCAAATGACGTCTAAAGTCTCCTTGAATCCTTGAATCCTTGATGTGCAGCAAACCCTTTGCAGCCCTGTGCAGCAAACCCCATCATGTGGCATCTGTGACATCCTGGGCTGTGTTCATTCCAAACCAGGGGTGGTCATATAATATTCTAATATGAATGTGAGAGTGGACAAAGAACAAAGAGCAATTGACGAACCACTGCAGACCAATTAACCTCTATAATGAACACCTTCCGTCACCTAATACAGTCCAGGCCACATAGTCTTGCTAGTGTACCCAAGCCAAGGGTGGTTATTCTGACTACTATGTAGGTGGTCATAATCTGATATGACAGTGTTGTTTCGAAAGAATCCCACAATTCGCGACACCACTGCTTCATGTCCCATCAAATAGTACATTTTGGGAATTGCTTCCTTCCTAGAAAACACACTGTATGCGAGTATAACCAATAAACTGTCATACAGAGTCTGTGTCGTCTCTTGGGAGGCCCTTGCCATTGTAGAACCAGATGCCACTCATGCATCAGCACTGTGGCAGTGTGTGTGTCACCAAGTCGTCCTCCCTCCTGCTCTGATCCACAGCAACTGCTGTAATTTCTATATCCGTTGTCATGGTGATACAGCAACAGGGAGCAAATGGCAGGCTAACCTCTGGCATTCAGCAGAAACCAAGGCAGACCTAAGGTTTAAGGACAAGGCCTCTATAAACCCCAGGAGTATTACTCAGTTATTAAAGGAATATTCCTATATTTTGCAACCTAATATCTATTTGCCATATCTGTAATAGAAAGTAAATTACCATGGACAATAATGTCCCTGTACTTAGGACGGAAGAACATAAACCCCACAGTTTAAACACACTTAAAATAGAAACCAGGGAGCAAGTGCTTCTAGACGAAGTGTGGTTTGAGTCCGGGGGTTTTGGTACTTTGACTACATTACTGTACATGGTAAATGCCCTGCAAATCTTATGGCTCATTAAAAAATAATGACTATAAAGTTTATGGTAACTTATAAGCTCCCCAAATAAATCGTCACTCTAAATGGTTAAGGTGGTACATGCTGGGTGTGCCACAGGGGTGCCAGAGGTACAGTGCAGGGAGTGTCTCATTGGATGTGTGGAAAATGGGTTGCAAAGCAGATATGATTAATGATTGGCTAAAAGGGGTACATTTACATTAAGGGGTACATTTACATTTGGGTGTGGCCAAAGATCATAGTGTGAAGGAAGTAGCTGAATCTGAGTATGGAAGCTTGTGGTCATACAGGTCTACCAGCAGTGGCAGAAATCCCAGTCTACAGGAAATCCGTCAGAACAGGGACCTCTGGCATGTTTCATGTCTTGTGAATGAAAATCGCTTTACTTTCAGACAAGACTTACTTCGAGAAGTCAGCACAGGTTGTTCGCCACCAATTTCTGAAGAAAAATTCCACCGGGAACTGCAGACCATCAACACATGGCACGCAAGAGGCCTTTGCCCACTTTTGCTCAAGAATGAGGAGAACCTCCTATAGACTGGGATTTCTGCCACTGCTGGTAGACCTGTATGACTGTACGTTTCCACACTCCTGCAGATTCAGCTACTTTCTTTATACTATGGCCTTTAACACGTCCGAATGCAGTCACTCCTTTTAGCCAATCATTAACATTTGCTTTGTGACCCATTTCCCACACATCGAACAATCTATGAATCCTGTTGCACATCCTGCAGGTATTTATAGGCGATCATCCTCATGCAGCGCCATCTGTAGCAGCGCTAAGTTACTACCACCTTAAACGCGCAGTGTGGCTAACTGTTTGTCTGTGGATCTTATGCCGATGATTTGTGAGTTTTACAGTTAAAGGGGGAGTAAGTGGACCCACATACAGTAGGCTCTTGTAATTTAATTGTTTAAACTGAGGGTTATCCTTCTCTTTTACCGAGACATAGGCACACAATGTCCAAAGGTCCAAAGGTCTGTAGATGTCTGCTTATCCAGATGATCCATTCTCCTGAAATCAAGAGTATTAAAGCAGAGTTTGCCTTCATATGTTCATAGGTGCTACAAAGGGGTCTTTGAGAAGATGTGTGTGATTGAGAAGAACCTTGCAGTTGATGTAGAGGTTCTCTACCACATGGAAAATGTGTTTTCTTTCTGGAACCAAAAGTGGTTCTTCTATGGCATTGCCCTTCTGGTAAAGCTTGGTAAAGCCCCAGCCCATCTCAAAGATTTTGGATGGAGCTCCATCACTCCAGGCAATGTACTTCCAGTGCTCCTCAGCCCAATCCAGGGCTTCAGGGCTATATACCCCTCTAGTTGATGCTTGGCATTGGGCATGCATCATGAAAATCTCGGACTCATGCATGGCTGCTCCGGAGCATCCCACTGTACAATGGCAACGGTTTTTATGGAGATGGTGCAAGCTGTGTGTGAGGAATTGAACGGCTGCGTCAGCAATGGGTGCATCTTAAGGTAGCGGCGTTGACTAATAAAATGGGTGGATGGATGCTGTTGGACATGTCGTGTATAGATAAAATAAGGTTTTATTACTCTTTCTCCATGTTTGCATTAACGTCCACAGTTGTGACCTGATGTTAGCGTCTTGCAAACAACGCCATAATCAACACCGTAAAGCCTCGAGGACTGCATTGCGAGACAGAGTTCATGCGTTGGGGTAATTTAGAGGCAATAAAGGGCCCTTTGATTAGACAACCAGAGGCTTCTTTAATGAAGCAAGCTTCTGGGGGCTAATGTGCCACACACACCTGATAGCTCTTGAGAGACGAGGCGCAAAAGGGAAGAGGTATTTTCATGACAATCCCACAATGGCGAGGAAGCGTGCATTATCAGCCCCGTGGCTATAGGCACCGAGGCGGAGAGAGGAGGATGAAGACGTTTGACGTTATTAAAATCAAATCTGGAACCGTCCGCATGCCTCGCCTAATGACGAGCGAGCGGCAAGGCCGTCAGAGGGGAAGCGAGGAAGGTTTCTCTCTTTCCTTTGGCTCCGTGCCCAGATCTCATTCAAGCAGAACTCTTCCCACAGCCAACTTCTACCCAACCAATTAATGAACTACCCATAGCCTCCTCCCTCCCTCCTCCGAACACCCCACTCCTCCCAGCTCCTTATTACGACTTGACATTGCAGAGTGTATTTGTTGATTTTCCTCTTTTTTGACGTCCGATATTTGGAATAATATCAATTATCAAGTAAGGAGATTTACTTTACAACTCTGTCAGTCAGGCCGGAAAAATCGCCTGCTGTGTCATCCGCAAATACATATTTTTTTCAAACACACATGGATTAACCCGTAGCAGTTCGGTGTTTTTGTTGTTTTTTGGGTTTTTCTTTTTCATCACATGACATATTGATTTAAATTAGCTATGGGGTCTGTCTGTTGCACTTGTGCAGGGCGTGATCGATCTGTGGGAAAATAAATATCAATTCACTCAAAGCGCAGTGTTTAGTATTGTTTCCTCCTCTCCCCTGCGGAGCAAGTGTAAAATCTAATAAAGGAGATCCAAGAGAGAGCACTTTGATCAGGGCTTCTTCAAACAAGGAAAAAGATCACATGGGAAAGCACGGCGGATCTTAGAAGTCCATAATGCAATGTGCAAAGGGGTTCACCTCTAAGTGTGAAATGGTTCCACTGAAGCACTTTTTTTTATTAACCCTATCTGTCTTTGTATCTCTCCACGTCTACAAGCAGAAACACATGTGGAAAACTTCAAGAACTTCAGAACGTCTCCTCAAGGCAGGTTTTTTTTTTTTACTCCAAATGGAGTCTGGAAAGATCTGGTATTTAGGTGTCGGTGGTATGATGCTCATCCTGATATTTCAGCATGGCAAAGCTTTCTTTGCTCTCTTTCTTAGCCCAGACTGGCAACTACAAGCTCATTCAGTAACAGGTAGAGACTGAGAGAGGAAGTGGTTATGGGCTATAGTGGGGTTGATTATGATTAATAGACCAAACAGTTTAGCACTGTAACCTCACACCCCAGATGTTTCTCCAATACCTAATGCTCCCAGAAGTCCACACTACCCCCACCCTCCCCCCAAAAAAAAACAATGTCAAAATGTCAGTGTATCTGTTTAGTGTGACTGTTGTGAGTCCCAGTCTTGAATCAGTGGACCTTAAATTCAAGCTGCAAATACTAAAACCACATTGTTTATGTGCACTAAAACACTTGCACTAAATCACTATGCAGTAAAATGCATAGTAGGTAAGTTTCTAAGCTCCTGAAATAGTGGTGATGCTGTGTTAACAGTCGTGGACTGAGATTTTGAGTTACACTTTACTTAAAGCCCCTGGGAACACATTTTGATATACTGAATTTTGTGTATTAATACTAAACGTGGGTGTTCAGGGAAGTTTAAATAGAAAACACAAAGCAAAAATATGATAAAACGCTCCTCAAAAATCGCCTGAGAATCGCCTGAGATCTGAGAATGGTCTGGACATGGTCTTACTTTTATTATTACTATTACTGTCAGACAAAATTTGTTCATGTTACCATGGCAACACACACAGCCTTATGACAGTTAAGTTGTGGTTTCTATTTTTTTACTCTGACCTGTGGTTGTAGTTCACAGATCCTTAGGGTTTACTGAGGTTCTGATATCTGGAAGTGAGTTACCAGCCCATATATAGATACAAGCTTGGTCATCATCCATCCCATCCCTCTACGCTTCACCATGACCAGTAGGGAGCAGTAAGTGTGGGCAGCAGGCCACAGATCCCCAGACACTCTTCCAGTTCATGGCTCGAACCTTTAGCTCGGTTTGGCTTTAGCTTGCCAGGTCACTACGACCGAAGCCTTATCTTCTCTGCTCAAATTTGAAGAGAGGGCAGAGCCTTGTTAGCGTTGTGATTGGTCAGGGGTATGCTGACATAAGCATGACCACTCTAAAAATGAATATCACGTTTAATGTTTAACAGGTACTGTAAATGGTGCTTCATTATGCCTGTATGGTTTGATTGGCTGTGTCTGAATACTTAACGAATACCGAAACATCTTCTCCTGCATTCAGCTGATCTGGTACTCATGTGGATCCACAAGCTAGTCAGCTCTGCTAATGTATTTACTGAGACAATGAGATACAAGATCAGAGATCAGGAATCAAGAAGTGCAGTCAGGAAAGGAAGGTACAAAAATTCTGCTTAAAAGAAATATTCTTACTACAATATATAAAAAAATAAAAACATGGTAGGATAACATTCATGTTAGTGTGTGTGTTGCACTGGTGCAGTGTTGCTGGTTGTTTTTTACACACTGTGCATGCTGAAGACTTTTTATTGAATACACACACATCTTTTGGCACACTTTGTGGGTAGAAAGTTATAGGCTATAGTTCACCTTTTCCATACACAGTTTGTGCCAGTCTTCTTCTAGCCCTTCATCAGCGGCCAGTTTCTGACCACAGGACCACTATTGGCTGTTTTGGATATGTTTGATTGGTAGACCACTCTCAGCTTAGCGGTCTACTACTCATAATATATGGTCATACACTAACATAAGTGGTCATATGGCGATTTCTTTCCGTTGATGGATGGAATAAAGGATGGCTGATAAATTATGAATTGATGGGTGGGCTAAAAATAATTTTATTTAACAATTAAATGTATTTCAAATGTAAAACTCATACTGTATGTAATAAACCTTCAGTTGGCTACTAGCAGTGGGAATCCTCCAGAGGCAGGAGTCCTCACTCTGGAGCAGTCAGGACAACCTGAAGCTGAACTTCAAAGTCAAAACAGTTTAGATGATGGCCGATGGACTTCAGGAGATGCCCCCCATCACTCCACTGCCAGCAATTACTATCCTTGGCAAGGTTAAAGTGTTCTATGGGGTCGATCACATTTCTGGAAAGTACAATAACTAGGAACCTAAAGAAAAACCTACATCCCATATCCCATATCCCTCCATCGCTAAGAAAGCCCAGCAGTGGATAGGATGATTTGATTCCATGCTCCTTCACTCTTCTCGCAGACCTCTTTAGGACCTTCTTCTAAAAAGAGGACTGTGGCACAAGTTCTTTAGCCCAGTTAATACACTGATGGCGCTGTCTCTGGTTCAGGAGAGGCTTGATATTAGGATTGTGACTTTTGTAGCCTTGAGAGCAACTTGAAGCTGAGCTCCAAAGTCTCCAAAAAATGTAGATGATTGAGGCTTTCAGGAGAATACCCCCATGATGCACGACTATAGCGAACCACTGATTGTTGACTGTCTGTGTCTGAATACTTTACTGAAACATCTAAATTCAGCTGATCTGGTACTCATGTGGATCCACAAGCTAGTCAGCTCTGTGAATGTATTCACTGAGATACAGGTCAAGAATCAAGAAGTGCAGACAAGAAAGGAAGGTACAAAAATCCTGCATGTGCGAAATAGTCTTACTATAATATATTAAAAAATAACATAGATAGATAGATAGATAGATAGATAGAACCTGAAATTAAATATTAGTAATTAGTACTAGTAATTTAAGACACTGACATTTTAAATGACTTTATACTGAATTTTAATGACTGTTATGTATGACATTTGTCCTACAAATGAACATTCCCTTTCTTGTGCTTCCTTTCCTAGAATACTCATATTATGACTGTATCCCACTCACATAAAAATAACTTGCATGCAAGCCCAAGTAAAGGCAACCAACAGGTCTCAATGTCGGGAACATCATGACAAATGGCCTCCGCCAGCAGTGCTTAAGCTCTAAGCTTTGGCGGTAAATGGAAAGGGCCTATGGTGCACAGGGCCTGAATTCAACACATCTGACGAATAGCTCCATTAGAACAAGGCCTTTCTGAGGCATCTCATCTGCTGGTGCAACTGCTGACGAGGCAGGGAGCACACACATAGACACACATGCTCACACACACAGACACAAACACACACTCACAGACAAAACCACTTCCACCAAACCACACACATCCAGGGAGAAATATATATATATATATATATATAAAAAGGACTCAGCCAAGCATCACCCTTTGTGCTTGATCGGAACAATGGCTTGACTACACAAGTACAACATGCGTCTGATCCCATTGGCTTGCCCGTTTGGCCTCTTTGGAGGCTTGTTCCTGGGACCACCATGAAACAGGGGAGGCTGTTGAAAGCCCCAGCCTGATAATCAGCTCAAGGGGGCGGGGGGGGGCAAACACAATTCATATTTCAGCCCCCCTTTTCCCTCGTCCTTCCGCCTGGAGCAGCCAGGCAAGCACGAAAACCACACTGGATGTTTCAATTTGAGAGCGGTGAGTACTGTAGCCCCTCAGGCTGAATGGTACGGCCCACTCAAATGTGACCGTGCAGCCTGTCGTGTCGCCCCGAAACAGTGCACACACACACTTCCCATACACACACACATTCACAGATACACATTTCCAGCTGTAGAAACCACCATTCATCAGCAAAATGAATTCACACAACTCCAAATTGTGGGCAAGTGGACAGACTCGAAAGGCCCACTCGAGTGTTTTATAATGAGCACGTGCGTGAAACAAAATGTTGCAGCTATATTTTGCCATGCCATACGTCTGTATTCAGATCTACATATTCCTCCAGAGCGAGGCTTGATTGGAGCTGTTTGCTGGTAAGCGAGGCACACTTGCTTTTCCACCACACACTCGCAGCCAGGCAAAACGAGACAGTCTCTGCAGAAGGAACGCTGTGTGTTTGGGGTTGTCTACTCTATCTGACAGCAATATAGGTTAATTTTGGTGAGGGGTGGGGGTAGAGTTAAAGGATTTTCAGTCTTTATGGACTATAGAATTGGTAAGCCTTAAAAGTCACTGTTATTGTGAATGTTAATAATTCTGATGATATGCAGATTCTTACCTTGCTGTCTGTACTAAACACATTTTTAGGAGGAATAGCTTGTTAAGAATTTGGTAAAATTGATGAAACTTGTGTTTTGTGTATTTTAGCTTGTTTTGAGGTAAGAAAGCCAACCCTATCAAGTTCTACTGCCATTTTTATTGCTGTTTCTTTCCATCGGACTTGTTGATACAGAATGTAAGCCTAATTAAAAAAGTGCATTTGGTTATGTAACCAAAAGCTTTGCTGACTGTCTAATCAAATGAAAAATATTGAACATATATATATATATATATATATATATATATATATATATATATATATATATATATATATATATATATATATATAAGAAAGGCATAAGCATACATAAATACATAGAAATTTAGTCTGGAATCAAAAGTACAGCTTAAAAATGCCGTTTAACCCCTTAAATATCCAATGGTCCACTGGCAGGCCTAAAAATAGTTATTACAAATTTCTATTAGCAAAGAATAGCCTCACCAGTTTGTACAGAAGTCCCTGAAGTTACTGAGTAACACACCTTAGTCTGTTATAAGCCTTAGAGTGTTAAGGGGTTAATGTGCAATGCAAGTACAATAGTACTTTATATTAGTATGAGTATGTTGAGAATGTTGAGTTCAGATGTGCAAAAATGTGAAAAAAGTGTATGTACAGTCCAATATTATGCAATAAATAGAATGAGTAGCTATTTAATATAAAAATGACAAAAAAATAGTATAAATGAAAATATAATGTATATCTGTAAATGTAGAGTGTCATTTACTACACGATATCTCTGTCTAATAAAAAACATGTCCACCATCTCCAAAATGGTGATTTTACACGAGAAGGCAAAAATGTTCTTTGCATTGACTTTGAATGGAAGTCAATGTAAAATAAATGTTTCATCCAAGTAAATTCAGAGCGTTTCTATTGGTCCATTCATCCAGAATGATTTACATTGTGTTGCACTAATAACTTTACTACCTCACTGGACTCAATATTTATTACACACTGCATAATTTGCACACTACCCCTAATTATTTATTATTCTCTGTCTGTACTGTGTTGTGTTGTCTGTCTGCACTTGTACTGTGTTGCACTTGTGTTCTGTATGCACTGTGTCTATGTTGCACCATGGTCCTGGAGGAACGTTGTTTCGTTTCACTGTGTACGTAGTTGAAATGACAATAAAACCCACTTGACTTGACTTGACTTGACTTGAGAGTAGCTACAGGGTTCAAATCATGAAGAAAACTATGAATTGACAAAAATGGAGATACGTGTTTTTCATTGGACAGCAGCGATTTGGACAGAGGTATTAGGACACATATTTTTATCACTGCATTCAGGTGTTTCATTCACTACTATTACCACGGGTGTATAAAATCAAGCACCTAGCCATGCAGTCTGCCTCTCCACACATTAGTGACAGAATGGCTGGTTTTTAAGAGCTCACTGAACTCCAGCGTGGTTCTGTATAAGGACACCACTACTGCAACAGGTAAATTGGTGAAATTCTAGCCTGCTTAGATATTCCACCATTAACTGTGAGTGGTATTACTGAAGAGCGGTGGCTCAGAGTGGCTCAGTGGTCTAATACGCTACTATCATCAGCAGCACTGTGCCATCAGCAGCCAGAGCCGGTGAGAGCACAATTTGCTGTGCTCTCTCCAGGTGGGTAGATGGCTCTTTCTGCCCAAAGGCTTAAAGTCACAGCGGTTCCAGACCTTCTGTTAGAGCTACAAATGGGAGACCAACTCCATATTACTCCCTATGGATTTAGAATAGGATGGTGTACTGTGTAAGTGTCCTAATACGTTTCTGCATATAGTGTATGTACATGTGTATGTGTGAGTAGAGCTACATATATATGTAATACATGTAAATTCATGTTGCATGGAAGATGTTGATTTTGGATGGTAGTGTAGTGAGCTAGACTCCTAACTGTACATCCTCCAACCTGTACAACTGAATTTACACCTCAGACAAATGCAGTGTTGTGAAAATCTCAAAGAGGACATTTTCATCATTCCGAGAGGCCTCAACCACATGAACATCCCATACTCTTCCCACCAATACATTCACAAATAGCAACTATGAAAGGTGTGTATATTATGTGTATGCATAAGTAAGGTCACATTGTTAGGATAGACCCAGTGTAGCTTTTCTATGGTTCAGCTAATCAAGTTAATGTAAACATGATGGTACAGGTTGTCCAACCTCACAACAGTAGCTATGAAAGCGAGTACATTTGGGAGGAGGGTGGTAAAAAGGGGGGTAGGTCAGTTATCCTGTGTGTGTGTGTCCCAGTGTGAGAGTGGGGCTGTCATCCACGGCTGTCTGCCTGCTTCAAACAGGGTGCTGGGGGTCTGTGTGTGTATGTGTGTGTGTGTTGGGGGGGGGGGGGGGGGGAGTGGGGGGGTGATGTGACAAACAATTATATTTCAGTGCTCTATTTATATCTGTGCCCTTTTGGATTATTGTGCCCTCTCCAGTCTGACATAACACCCCCTAAAGATGGTTTGGGTGGGTGGGAAGGTAGGCAGGGAGCTGTGAGAGAAAGAGAGGTGAATGCAATGACTTAGATCAGGAACAGCTCGGAGGCAGAAGGGGGGAGTGTAAGATGAGAGAGAGAGAGAGAGAGAGAGAGAGAGAGAGAGGGTGAAAGCGAACACTTGACGAAATGGAGTGTCTTCAGGACAAATTCTGCCAAGATGAGCTCAATTTATCAATGTCAATAACGCCACTGAACACAGGACGGGGAGACATGCATATTAATTGAAAATAATCAGATTAAACCACTACAGTTTGACATTCTGTGCAATGGGCACTTTATCTTGGGGGACGTCGGTGGAAGATCGCTTATGTGGTACATCGTCTGCTTCTCTAATCTCGGAACACATCTTAATTGCATGTTATCACCTTCTGATTGCCTGGGTATTATATTAAATAGTCTGGTAATTACTTTGTAGATGGTGGTGTAAATAGCCTCGGGCTGATTCTCTCGTACAGTGGGCGTAAAGGACAAAGTGCTGGGCCAGAGGTTTGACTCGGCTTAGTCATGAGTTGAGGTATGACGTGTTGAAGGGGTGATTGGAGACAAGCCACCATCCACCCCAAACACTCTTAACATTGATTGTTTTCAAATTAATAATGTATTACTTAATCATTTAGAGCTGTCTCTTAGGATGCATGAAAAACAAGCATCCACATTTTGAAAATGGAGGACTGTGTAAAGGATATAAAACTCTGGATGTCACATAACTTCCTTCTCCTTAACAGTGACAAAACCGAAGTTCTCCTTTTAGGTCCAAAAGACTCTAGAAATAAACTATCAGACTTAATGTTAGACTTGGCAGATTCTCCCATCATTCCTGGTTTAGCAGCTAAAAATCTTGGCGTCACATTCGACTCAGATTTATCATTTGAGCAACATATAGCTAATATTAGTAGAACAGCCTTTATGCAGCTTAGGAACATCTCCAAACTAAGAAACTCCTTATCACTACAAGACGCAGAAAAGCTAGTACATGCTTTTATTACCTCAAGGCTAGATTACTGTAATGCGTTACTGTCAGGTTGTTCCAGCAGGAACCTCAATAAACTTCAGCTGGTGCAAAATGCTGCAGCCAGGGTCCTTACTAAAACTAGAAAATTTGACCATATCAGTCCAGTTCTATCAGCACTTCATTGGCTCCCAGTTAAATTCCGTATTGAATACAAAATTCTTTTATTAACATATAAAGCCCTACATGGCCTCGCTCCTGAGTACCTGCAGGATCTTATAGTATATTACGAACCATCAAGACTACTTAGATCTCAGGGTGCTGGTCTCTTACGCGTTCCCAAAATTCTGAAAACCTCAGCAGGGGGAAGAGCCTTTTCCTATAAAGCCCCCCAGCTCTGGAATAACCTTCCAGATAATGTTCGGGACTCAGACACAGTCTCAATCTTTAAATCTAAACTGAAAACTTATATGTTTAGTTTAGCTTTTGGTAATTAATGTTTCTTAGATAAGGGCTGCAGGTCCAGGGGTTCGCGGACCCAGGGAATTGTAGTACTCTGAGATGCTGGAGCTGTCGTCTCGCTGCTTACACGCGATCACTCAGGTTTGTTGACGGTGGAGCAGATAGATGCTGGTGTTCTCAGGGTGCACCCGTGTCCGTGTTACCTTCTGGCTCTCTCCTTTTAATTATGCTGTGATAATCAGACCTGCCGGAGTCATCAGACATACCCAGATGCTGATGATCAACATTCTCTGCACTCCATAAAATTCCTCTTAGAACTAACTTCTCTCTCTTTACCTTCCCCGAGTAAATGGCCACCCAGCCCGATCTGCAGGAAGATTGCCCGCTGAGGTCCCCTCTACCTGCATCTAACCAGCTGCCACCTACCAGTCCAGCCAGCGGGTCCCCCCCAACCCGCCACCACCCATGGCTCACCCGCCAGCCGCTGCTGCCTGTTTGGTGGCCGTGCTGAAACCTAGATGGACTCGTGCCTGTCTGACACTATTAATATCACAACTATTAACTTTCTGTTGTACCTGGTTTGGTAATTTTTATCATTAATGTTTAAAACAGTCTGGCCAGAGGAGGATGGGTCCCCCTTGTGAGTCTTGGTTCCTCCCAAGGTTTCTTCCTCCAGCTCTGAGGGAGTTTTTCCTTGCCACTGTCGCCGTTGGCTTGCTCACGGGGGTCTTTGACGCTTCATGTTATTTCTTCTTTCTTCTCTGTCTCTGTTCTTTATTAAGTAATAATTATGTAAAGCTGCTTTGTGACGACAACAGTTGTAAAAAGCGCTATACAAATAAATTTGACTTGACTTGACTTGACTTTCCGAACTCCCCCTGAGAATCACTTGCTATCTTCAAAGATTAACTGAAGACCCAGCCTATTTCAAGAGCACTTAATAGAGCACTAATATTGCTCTGTTACTAATCTGTTAACCTACTGAACCCTAGGTTCATTGTTCTGCTATTAATCTGAACATACAAACTACTGTTGAATATTTGGTAACCAGATTAAGCATACTTTGTGGAGTCCCACGAGGTGCTGTTTTTGGGCCTATGAAGCTTTGGTATTACTTTGCTTGCTGGTCCATTGTAGATGCCTTGTTGATGCTTACCTGATGTTCAACTAACATTCAACTGAATGTCTATCAAAGGTAAATGAACCCTTAGCTGAATGTTAATAATTGTCTATTGAATGTAACCCTGCACCCAAACCTTGTCTTAACCTTATCCTTACTCTTTTAGAGTTAGATTTAAGGGTTAGGTTAAGGTTAGGATTTAGGGTTGATTCAGGGGAGAAGATTAGGGTTAGGGGTAGGTGTAGTGTTATGTTTAATAGACTGTCCTTCGCATTCGACTTCAGTTCAGTTGAATGTTAGGTGGGTATCTACAAGTTATCTACAATGGACCATGGACCAAGTGATACCAAACCCTTGTTAATTACGACTAATGTGGTTATGAGGATGAAGTACTGGAGTGTGGGCCTATGTATAGGGTTTAAAATAAAGCTGCCATTGTATCTACATTCAGATTCTAGAAATTGTGGATTGCTGTAGATTGTTTGCATTAGGTATAGCTTTGAAAATTCTGAATAAATGACTGGGCATGTTTGTAAGGCACTCTAGATAAGATCTAAGTGCCAAAAATGCCATGTCAGTTTAGAGGAATACATGATCTTCAATATGCAATCTCTTTATCTGTGTCACAGTGACATTCCAGGTCTTGGAGTTTGTTTGGAAGGATGGTGTTTGGTATTGTTCTTCAGGGGACTGAGCTGTTATCCGGATGCTTTTGCTGTGTTGGGCAGAACAGAAACTTAAAAAGTGAGCTCAGGCCGAAAGAGTATGATCCACAGGACAAGAAGCTACTGAGCTATCTGGACGACATGCTCATAACCTCCTACCAGTACTCATGTTCTGCATGGTGTAAAGACCTTTTTCCATCCTCTCATGTCTTCTAAGGCTCATTTTCTGAAGCTTCCAGACACCTGAAGATTATTTGAGACTGACTGATTGTTTCCGGAGAAGGACACAGTGTCATTAGATAAGAACTTGAGGTCAGATCTTAAGATGAGATAAGTGATCATCTTCAAGATGTGGGAGCCACCAGAGTGGAGCCGCTCACGATCATCGGAGCTGAACAACACCATGTTACCTAGACACAAAGCCATATTGATAGATTCCATCCAATGGTTTTATGCTTAGTAATTGGCATTAAGTATTGATATGCCAAAGACCAACCACAGACATATGGATATCTTTGATTTGAATAATTTTGAGAGTGAATCAGAAGTCATGTATTTGATCTTCTATTTTACATATAATTTGCATTATGATAATTATAATTGAGGGGACAGGGACACTCAGGAGTGCTCTTATCCTGTGTGTGTTAATGTAAGTGTGTTGACCTGTTGAGATCATTTTTCTTTTTTTTTCCCTTTCTTATTATCGCTTTCATAAAAAGCATTGTATCTCAGAAACAGCAAAAACCAAATGTCAATGTAAAAGGTTCTAGTATTTAGATCATTTCTTTTGGCCCATTTATCATGCATTCGGACACAGTGTATAGAGTGACTGCCAGATTATGTCAAAAGATTACAAAAAAGGGCTAAAATGGAGATACAAGGCATTAGCAGGACATGGACGATGATTGTGACTAATGGTCATCTTTTCTCTTCCTAGGATTTGTACAGTTATTCATTAGGACTGGCAGTTTTCATCTAGTCTCAAGTTTAGGTTTTAGTAGAGGAGTGTGTCAATAAAGCCACTTTGCAATAGCCCTTTATTGACGTGGTGGCTACAGAAGCAGCTGCTGGTTACAAAGGCAGATAGAAAGTACTGGCAGGTTCAGGTGTGGACCCATAACAGATGTATGGCAAAGTATTGTGGACAGAGAAAAAGCCCATCCGTCCTGTTAGCCCCGGAGCAGAAACAGAGAGAGCAGCCGTCATCTGTTCCCGACGTGGCTACACTCGGCCTGATAAATGATGGCAGAGCCGGCGCGTGAGTGCAGTTCTCTGGGAAAAGCTGCTTATAAGTGACTAATAGAATAAAGCAATAACCCGGTGCCTCGGGGCTGGGGCCTCCACACTGACAAATTCATATGATGGATTTTTATTATTATGGGAATATTAGTATTTAAGTCAACACGCAAAAGCCAGTCTGAGGGGCAGTAGTTTGTCAGTAGGTCACAGTAATGAAATACACACACACGTTATACGTTCCTCGCGGTTCAGTAAATTGATTTTCAGCGTAATGATATTGTGGGAAGTGCGTTTGCGCTACCAGAGCTGATATTAGACGTCGGTGACAGGCACTAATACTGTTCGGTACTGCTCAGTCTGACAGGAGTGGGTGGGCTGTTTGGGGGAGGGGTTTTATTCTTAGATTCCACAATAAAGTCAAAATAGAAAATGTTATTGATAATATAGATAAAATAAGCCATGGTACAAAACTGGTATCTTGATAAATGTTGGATTGGAGTGTCTCTTTAAGCTTAACCCTTTAAACCCAAAGGCCTATATGAGGGCCCACATTTCCTTTGCTCTCCTCAATTGATATAAGCTAGATATTAGTTTTGTAGGCATAACTGAATAATTCTAATTGGAATATGTTGTGTCTCAAAATATTTTGATTTATTAGTTATAATTCAATAATTAGACAAGTGTAAAGTTAAAGTGTACAAACTAACTGGTGAGTAATAGATCTAGAGTTGTAATATAGAGAGTAATGTTAGCATCTGCAAGATCAATAAAGGAATACTGAACATAGGCTTTAATGCTACATGTAACACAATAGGACAATTGAATTTTGTCAAGACAATGTTTACATTAGCAACTTAATGTACAGAAATTTTAGACTGCTAACATATGAACAAGTTGTATATATGTATAATCGTTCATTCTATTTATATCAAAGTTCTTAAATATAAATAAAAAATAAATAAAATATTAAATATTTCCTTTTTGACATATATATCATAAGTACAAATGTTTTAAAAGTCTGTGTTGGGGACAAGGCCAAAGTTGCAAAGTACTGATATTTATTTATAAATGGAAAAACATATTGATTTGAGGCATATTTTTATTGGTGCTACAAAAATCTATACTTAATGCCTATATAATGCTATTTATTTTGAATTGAAGAATTTCATATTTACACAGTTATAGACAATGTACCTTAACAGAACTAACTGGAAAATAAATTCCTTTATTTATTTATTTATTTTATTACTTTAGCCACTCCAAAAGACTACAAAGTAAAAAAAAAAATAATAACAAATCTCTATGATCTCTACATAAGATTTTCAGAAACACTATGCATTAAGAAGACTAAGAGACTAAAGGAATAAAAAAGGAGTGAGTGGGCTGGAGTGAGTTTGTTATGGGGGAACTGGCAAGTTAATGATTTCCTTTTGAACAAAAGAGCACTTGATACACATTGCGCGTGTGATAAAGTAAAAAAAATCTGAAAGGCTGTGAAAGTAACGTCTGCTGCATAATTCTGATGAAAGTTTTCCCGCAGCATATGATTGGAATATTAATTAGCCACATCCATGACTGTCAGATAATAACAGTCTCACGGAGCTGAATGGAGTCCGTGACCTGTAAAAAGGCCCATTCACGCTCTCCAGCCTGCCAGAGCGCTTTCTTTTGGCTGTGGACACAGGACTTTTTCACACCCCTCCTAAATGTCCCAATTGTCCTTTTGCGAACTATTGTGGCCGGAGTCTATAAAAAAAAACATCGTTTTTTTATGGGACTGAAAGTTAACATTCACAGCTCATTTGGGCCATTTTCCCCAACAGGCCAATTTAGGTGCCTCACTCATGTAGGTTTCTATATAAAAAGGCAGCAGTAAATGTATGTCTTCCACTGGACCTGTTTAAAATAGCTTGTGTGTTTGAGTTATAATTACATGACATGGACCACAAACATCAGAGAAGGGGATGTGCAGTAATGGGGCCAACATTACTGGTGCATGCCCTAACCGGGCCTGTCAGAGTTCAAATCAGCTTAAAACAGCTGTTGATTTATTAATAGATTTCCAAGGCACTTTTTAATAACTTTACTAAGTGCTTATTCTTTTCTATTATGCTAAAATTGCAGAAAATAAATTTGAATTGTTTGGTTGTCTTGAAAATTGCCATTTCATATATATATATATATATATATATATATATATATATATACAGTGATGATAAACAGTATAAGTCTTATATTACACTCATATTACAATTTTGTGATGAATAGACCAATAGAAATGTTCCAAAATGACTTGGAATCAAATATGGAAGTCAAATATTGGCTTCCAATGAAATATAAGAAGGTTATTACTTCTCCTTTTTGTTATTACTTCTCAGGCCTTTGTGCAACAGCGATGATTTGCGTTTATACATATATCAAAGAAGCCGTAGCTAATCATTCGCTTCAAATATTCCATATCACTGCTACAACTCTCCGCACTTTCATGTGACTTCTAGCAAAAAAGTCTCTCTGTAAGACCAAGTTGTGTAACCAAACAGTCAATAAAGCATGACAACAGCCTTTGGACCTTATCAAAGAGGATTTTGGGGGTCACTAAGTTCATTGTATGCTTTGTATAGCGCCTTAAGAAAAGACGGGATGAACTTTTCTCTCGGACTCCCCCCACCCAGAAGTCAGTTGTCGTCCTCCGTGGCCTCTGTGTAGAAGTTATCACTCATTCACGGCCATTCACTGGAGCGCTAAATACACGGGAACATGCTTTACTTTCACTCTGTTTATTTACTTACATGTGTTTTAAGGGTAGATGACACTCTGTGAGGAGGCCTACAACTCATTCCACAAAACCTGGATTGTCCGAGGCCTATAAGTCAGTCCACTGAATGGCTTTGAAGGCCGTCTGTAGCAAAAGCCGCAATCTTTGAGTAAGAAGCTCAGAGAAAAGACAGAAAGGACATAAAATCAGTCTCTCTTTCACTCGTTCTCTTGCCTTTCCTCCTTTCTCCCTCTTTCTCCCTTTTCTTCTTGTTTTGTGGCTCGGGAGCATTTTGGAAGGGTGCGTAGATATAGTCAGGAATCGAATGCCCCCCCTGCTGTTTTAGGGGACGTTAAATTTGGCTTACAATTACGCTTAGGATCAGCGGTACAGGTTCTTTTTGAGCCTGCTTAAAGCGAGAAGCGCGGCCTGAGCAGCATGCATTAGCATTAGCATGCTGATTCTCCTGACAAATGAGTGCCAAGCTACGTTTCCAAACCTCCTACATCTTCTCCCCTGAATGCAGCATCCCTTTTTTTCCCATTTGTTTGCAAAGATTCCTCGTAAGTAGACAGACATCTAGCAAAATGTATCTTTCTTCATTAAAAACACACACAAACACACACAAATACACACACATAAATTAAAATGTTCATTAGCAGGTGCTTTTTTGCTCACAGCTAAATTATGCTTGGAAGATTAGCACCCTTGGATACATCAGAAGTAAATAATCACATAACCCTAGAAAAGAAAAAAACACATAGATCCTAATCTTTTGGAACAGTGAAAGGAGGATTAGGGTGCCTTCACTTCACAAATGCTTAGCTGGGTTTTGAGGATTGAGGGAAGATGACAGGAGGACGAGTGGGCTGCAGAGAATGAGTTAAATCAGGGCCTGATGACGTCGTCACCACAGCCAGACCAGATACTCACGCAAGGAAGCTAATAGAGCCGCAGGACAGTGGGGCAGAGACGTACGTCCTGCTGTTTTCTCCCTCAGCTAGTAGAGCACATGGATGCTCTGCTACAGAGAGTGACTAGACGGATGAACACTGCCAATCAGAACCGCAGTCGCTTTACTGGGAGTGACGCTACTCTGTAAACTGGTGCTCCAACACTGTACAATTGAACAACACAGAATTAAAACTAGTAAACAGATTTACATACAAACCCGTTCACACCACTTCATACACATACACCAAAACAACATTGCCAAAAAAAGGGTAAAGAAGAACCACGAAGAACCTTCAGTGTGTAAAATGAGAATGAAGAACCCCTGGGGTTAGCCCTCGCACCCATCGAGTTCAACACAACCAGTTTAAAATAGCATTCATTTAGTTTACATTAGAACACAGAAGATGTCATTTTCTTCATTGGTGACAACAGTGTTGTACAGATTTGGAAGAGCTGGACTTTAGGCTTTAGAATCTGTTCATCAGATGCATTCTGACAAAACCAGACCAAAACAAAGTTGTTTACCCAATATTTTACATAGAAATGTGTCTAAATTCCGATATTGTAACTTTTAGGTGCATTCCCAATTTAAGGCACCATTATGGGCCCTATTTTAGAGATCATTTGGCTCATCTTTTGGATCCGCTTGATTTAGGGTGTGTTTAGGGCGCCTTACACAGCTCGAAGCGAGCAAAAGTTATGTACTAAGTAACTGTAGTAATGTACTAATTAATCATGGGTGTGGTTTTTTGGGCGTAACGTGCAATAAACCAATCAGCGTGTCTCTCGCCGTTCCCTTTAAGTGTGATCTGACTTTGGCAGATTGCTATTTTAATGGCGCAGAGCGAGGGTGTACGTTGGGCACGCACCTGTGTTGACAATTCACTGCCAAGATAGCAATGAACGTCTGACTGTTGACGTCTGCCTAGGTAGTTTTCAGTCAGTGGCACACTGTGTTTTACACTGCCAAGATAGCAATGTCTCCAGTTTGTGCAGGGTGTAAGATAGGGCCCTCAGTAGCAATTCTACCTTCAAATATCAGTTTCAGAAGCTTGTAGATGCTCCACTGACTGTGATAGACCACTGAAGTTTTGTCGTTATGTTGTAGTTGTCGCCATATTGTAATGCCCATGTTGTGTCTGGCACTCCGGGTCTAAGCTGGATTTGATGGAAATGGCAGGAATGAGTCACTTTCTCTCTCCTCTGCATTACAAGGTCGTTTAAGAGCTGCAGTACTAATATTGCTACATGAAAGCTAATGCTACTGCCCATCAGTTAGATGTCAGTAAGCTACACTGAGATAAAAAGGCTTGTATTGCATTGTGGTTTGTCAGCCTTCTTTAAGGACGACCACAAAAGCATTGGAAGATGTGAAAACCACTCTCAGTCTGGTCATGTTGAGCAGTGTAGCCTGAGTGCAGGTCAGGGAAGCTCTGTCGAGTTTCAGTGAGTATTAGATGAAGAACAGATAACTGCCTCATAACCTACATTTCTTTCCTGCTGGAAAATGCAGTTCAACACCAGAAGACCTAAACTTGTCCTTGATGGTCAAGGTGGTTGAAAAGCTTCTCATCCAGGCTACACTACCCAGCATGCTGGTAAACAAGCTGGTTGAGCAGCTTAGCTCTTGACCAGCAGCACCTCATGTGATTTCATTTGAGTTTTGTATGGTTTAGTTGGTCTATCAGTGTGGCCAAGTGGGGTTGATATTGATGGACTAGTGGTCAACAACAGCTTCTCAATTTGAACTTGTTAGTGGTTTGTGTGGTTCTTTTAGAGGCCGCCAGTCTAATGACGTCAGTTTAATGCATTAGCTTGCATGTAGCAGTATGCATATTTTGACTCTTTATTGACCTCATAATGCAAATGATCCAGTTATATACTGGTGGAAAATGTACACTGAGCAACATACACATTCTGTATTAATATTAATATTAATATTAATTTACCACAGAATGTCATGGAAGCGATTTTTATGAATTTCTTCCACTGAAAATCCAGCATAGAACCAAATTATAAAATACTGGCATAACGAGAATGACGGACACTTCAGTGGTCTAGAGGGAGAATGGGGTCTCTGTCATTGCCACTCAGGATTGGAGTGCTGCTACTGCGCTATGGGACTTGGGGTAATAGTTATGAAAAATCCTGTAACCGCCTCAGTCCACATGCTTCTTTCAGTTCCAGTTCTGGATTTCTCAGCTCGTCAAGAAATGCACGTGTACAGATGTCCACAAGTGGGCGCTCAAATCGTGATTTGAATTTGTGACAATGGTGTAAAAGTGAATTACAAATTCTTACATAATGCTGTGTTTTATGCCACTTATATAATATCCATTGTGGCTTTGACATCATTGCTAGATGCTTAGCTTTTGTATATACTAAATCTACTTAGGTCAGGTGTTTAGAAGTCCCTCTAGAAGCAGGAAAAACAGCCCAAAATTAAATAAGTAAAGCTTTTTTGGTTTCGATCTTACAATTTCTAAATACTTACCAAAATAATGATAATCGTGCCTAACTACAAAATACCCACAGTTTTGTTCAGCAGTAGCCGGCACAGTGTTTGAAATGGGTTTTGATGCTGTGGGAGTCACTCTTTCAAACAACTTGTCACATTTCATCACATGACCCTGCTGTAATGTAGCTAACCAGTAAAATATGCCATTTCAAATGTAAAGAGAAAAGCAATGCCAGGGAAAAATGAATAATCCAACACTGTAAGCTATGTGCAGAGACTTTAGAGTGTCACATTTGTCCACTGTGATGGAAAGTAACTGCATTTTATTGACAAATTCCACAAGTTTTGGCCATTTGGCACATTATGAGTACAGTGGAGGCCGAAAAATCTTTGAGCTTTATTGCTGTGTCATCTGCAATAGATGATGCTATAGTGCAAAAAGAAAATATGAATGAACAAGACATGAAAATATAAAGGTGCATAGGAAGTAAATGATACAACAAATACAAAAATGTGCATGTGCACTAACTGTAGGTCATAAAAAAATTTTCACTTTTTTTGTTATCAAAGAATCTGAATTTCAGAAAATATAGACCAATTATTTCTAAAGAAAATCTAAAATATGCAATACTACATACATGCCATTACATTTAAGTTGGATTTGTCAGCCAGAGAAAAGTGAAACTGAGGTGCTCTGAGATGATGATCTGAACAGTTAAGTTATATGACTGCAATGAGATAAGCCTCTTAGCAGTTATCTTAGATACTTAGCTTCCATCTGCATTAGCCCAATGACACTGGCTATTGGAACTAGCCCCATACCTCATCTGCCTCATCTATGCCTCATCTATCTGGCCCAAAGGGGCAGTAAGATCATGATTTTCACTCCTACATTCAAAATGGGTTTCTAGAGTGGGAGATTCACCATATTCAGACCAGGAAATCATACTGTTGACCAGAGAGGAAATGTGAAAAGTGGTTCTCCTATGTTTTTCAATAGCGTTGTTAAAAGATCCATTTAACAGTGTAACAATGTCCATCCAAGGTGTCCAAAATGTACCACAACCATGGCTCCCAGAGTAACACTGTGCGCCCTATGCAAAAGAGTCAGTCTCCCTATTGACCACTGTCCAAGGTTTGTCTTACTACAGCTGTGACCACACTGCAGGTATCTCCTAATCCAATACAGCTTGCATTCCTATATATTCAAAGCGCAGTAGCAAACCATTGATGTTTCTGGGACTTAAAGGCTTGTTGGCCAATGAGAACACCGCTGTGAGGCGTCCACTTAGAGAGTCTGGTACTGTCACAATTAGCCATCAGCGACAACCGCAGTGCCCCGGTCAAATGGAGCAGTATGGCCTGGAGTCAGAGGACATGGAGGCCATGATGTGAGGGCAGAGGGGACGGGGGAAGGACTTCTTCTCCGAGCAGCACCTGCTCTGCTCGTTCACGCCGTCACTGCTGGACTGTTTCGGGCATGTGGGGGTCTTTAAGAATTTAGATCTTCCTTTGAAGCCCTCTTTGATTTTTAGAATATGCACACGATCAATAAGGAGCCTGGACTTCAAAGCACTTTGCGGTCCTCACCTGCTGCTGGTCACTGGTTCTGAAGTGCTTCCAGTCACACACAGAGACTAAACAAACCGTTGGGAGAGGCCGACATGGACTGGCTTGGAGAACAGAGAAAACACGGCCTTGTTAAATTTAACGGTCGCCTATTACGGCTTGTTGAGTTAAACGAGGCAGGAATTCTGTCTTCTTTATGGAAATGAAGAAATTTGTAACCACGGAAATGTGATTTGCATTCCACTTTCCTAATTTGTACACTTTTGAGGCTGGATAGAGTCATGTTATGAAATTTGACATCATTATATTACATTACAGCCGCATATCTTTGCTTTTACATAAAAAAACAACAACAAATAAATAAAACCTTTCCAATCTCCAAAATGGTATTTTTACTGGAGAAGCAAAAACCCTTATTAACTTTCAATGGACATCAGTGTAAAAATATGTAATTCCATGTCATTTTGGAGTGTTTCTATTGGTCTATTCATCATGAGATTTGCACACAATGTAAAAAGAAAACACTGTCAGATTAAAATTATGTCAAAAAGAAAAAAACGACAAGGGTTTGTGTGCCAGCAATGATAAACGACACAATACTATATTTCAATCTAACAGGAATTTTTTAAAATCTGTTGTACATGAGGAGGGGCAGCTGAAAGAACAGAAGCCAGGCGTGATAACGTCCCTCTTCATTTGGTGCCATGCCTCTTTGGATAGGCAGCATTACAGAATGAAGGCAGCCATTTTTCCATACTTCAAAGGACCTTTGATTAATGAATAATACTTGACATTCGCCTTAATGCCATGAGAAGACTCTAAGATGTCACAGAGTCTGAGATACCAAATATCCCTCAAGAATGACTTTCCTTTATTTCTCCCTCTCAGCAAACCTCGGAAACTTCAGTGGCAGGCAAAGTTCAAAGACGTGGATTGTTACACATGCTATCTAAATAAACCGGCGAAGCGATTATCCTCTGAAATCGGCGACGCTTGTGAAACGACTGTCACAGGCAAATGAATTCCCTTTATTGGGCTTTGCTTTAATCCCACAGCATTTATTTAAGAGGAGGGCACTGCATAACAATGACCAAAGTCACCACGAAGTGCTGCTGGTGGAGGGACAGGAAATGCAAAAAATGCTGAAATAGCAGAACTTGCCATACCATTAATGCAATGTTTTGGTTTGGAATTTGAGGGTTTACCTCTACAGCTACTTTTCTCTGGCCATTTTCCTGTTTTCTACAGGCTTTAGGAAAATCCAGGAAAGCATTAGGAGAACCACAAGCACAACTACCAGCGAGCTTGACTTGGTTTTTGTTCTTATTGTGTCATCTAGCAAGCAATAATGAAAGGTGTGGTAGAGGCATGTCACCCCCCTCCAGACTGCCACAACAGGCCTCTGTGTAGACTTCAGCCAGGTAGAGGAGGCAGAATCGCAGGCATAATAGAGCAGCAAGCATCCAATTTGCATTTCCACCCATTCAAGGCCCAGGAACTATGTGCCTCTGAAACACATGAAAAGGCCCCATTCAAACATGCAAATGGGATTGTGTACATTACAATGAGAGAGGAGTGACTGCAAAACTTCCTGCGTGGCAAACTCTATGGTGGCTAGCCTTTAATTGCCACGAGGTGAGTGATCGTCACACTGTGAGTTCGTTATGTAGGGGCGCAAACATGAATGGATAATTTCAGTTTATTAACAATTATGCCGAGTCGGCGTGCGAGCTCATTCTCTCCTGTGTCTTGCGATTATTTTTCATTTCTAGTCGCTGTTTACAGCTTTAAATGAGCTCGTTTTCCTCTATTATTCTTAATTTTAATTAAAAGAATGGGACAATTGTTCTGCTACTGTCAGATTTTCGGGGAAATGAAGGGCAGAAATGGTGAATTCATGCGTTTCTCTAGGGAGGTATCAACAGGACACTTTATTTACAACTACAGCACAGCATCGTACAGCAAAGTCATTAGTCATGCTTCTGTTTAAACTTCCATTGACCCCTCGCTATGGTCTTGGCTTGCTGTTGAACTAAAGCCCAAGCCACAATAGTTTCTTTTTTTTAACCCTCCTATTTTCAGTCCAATTATGTCCTCTCGAAAAGCGGATGTGAAAGCTCCTACAAAGGCTTTTTAAGTGTGAGTGTTTTAAAGGGAGGGAGGGGGGGGGGTGCTCAACTGCAAATTCAAAATTAGAGCAAATTACGCATCAAGTGATTATGAAACCGTTGGTAGTATAGAAATCAGTGCTATAAAGAGGAGTGGAAAATGGCTGGGCAATTTAGAGGGGACTGGCCAGAGGAAGTGATGGCAAAGTCAAGTCCTGTAGGAAGTGTGTATGTGTGTGTGTGATGAAAGAGGGATGATGGTGGTGGTGGTGGTGGTGGTGGTGGGGGGTGGTCTAAGGACGGTGGCTTGTGGTAAGGATAATTCCAGCTAATGGGCAGCCCCTGACTAACCCACTAACTGACACTGCGGCTGCAGGTAATCAGGCTGACGTTAATGCAGGCCCTGGATGTGACATCTCGTCATCAGGAATTTTCTTCATTGGCACGGAAAATGCCAGGCTGCTCACCTCTGACTGCGTGGCCCCCACATCTATTAACCTTATTGATTTGGAGCCCTGCTGATCCCCTCCAGATCCTCACCCCCCCGCTGTGGCGGTGAAGTGGATCAATCCGTCGCCGGGGGCCACAGCTCCAACGACGCTGCGCTTAGAGACTACTGTTTGTGGCATGAAATTAATACCCAGATAGAGCAGGGAGACAGCGCTCTGCTCCAATTCATACAAACCCTCTCACACCTCTCTCTCTCCATCTCTCTCTCTATCTCTCTTTCTCTCTCTGTCTTCATCTATCTCTCTCGACCGCTATCTTCTCTCTCCCTCTATAGCTAGATTGAGTTTGTGCAGAGAATGGCAGTGGGTGCTTTTTTTGTTGTTGTTGAGGAGAGGGATATAATTTTCGTTCTGCTAATATCATAAAATAAGCATGTTTTCATTGCCTTCATAATGAGCTGTATCAAATCAGCAGTGCTGGTACTGTGGCGCACGACTATGTTAATTCATGGAGAAATGAGAGGGGATTGCCTTTTGATAAATGCATGTTTGCATGGTGTTGATTTGCTGAGAAAAAAAAAAGAATAACATTTGTTCTGGATATCACATTTACATTCAATTTGCAGTTGCGAAACACCACTCCAGATTATGAGTTTTACAAATAGCAAATTTCAATTAATAAAGTGTTCTTTAGATGGAGTAGCCTTTCTGGATGAAGATCAGCACTAGAAAATCAGCATAATCCACGCTCAATTCAAAAGTTAAAGTTTAATAAATGCAAATAGCACGGCTTAGCATTTGCCGCTCGGCCTCACGTTGCATCCCGAGCTTCTGTCTTCTGTGGGCTACGTTCGTTTCTTGATTAATTGGCATAATTTGCATAGCTGATTTCTCTTTTGCCTTTGTTTTGATTCCATTCTCGTTTTGTGTGCTGAGTCGCAGTGCTGATGAAGACTACAGTAGAGCTTTCATTCAAAGCAGCATGTTTTCAATAAGACAATTCAGGCCAATCTGGCAACCCCCCACCCCCTCCCTTAAAATTTATTTTTGATAAGATCTTCCACACCGTTCTTACACGGCCTACATGGTAGAAGGAGCACCTCACAGCACAGCCAGAAAGCAAGAGTTTACAAGTAAGGTCAGATTTCAACCAACGGTACTCAAGGGACTTGTTTTCCTGGCCTGTGTAGTTCCGAGGGCTGTTCCCAGGGGTCACGCCAGAGTGTGGGACAGTGCACATTCCCCTTTGAACAGGTGGAAGCAGTCTGATCGGAAACGTGCGAGGGATGCGCTGAGCACAATCCATCCCTGCTATTATAAGCCCAATCACTCGCTTCAGGTCAAAAGGTTAACTGGCCCGACCACGTGACCTCTCTTTGTTCTTCTGGCCTGGGACAGGACAGAAAATACCCCGCTCTGTGTTGTCTATTTTTGCTTGTTTTTTCAAAGTTAAATATTATGTTCAGCTGATTCTCACTGATTTCAGGCTGCAGCCACAGTCTTCGTCGCTGCGCATCAGATTCCACTGCTTTTTGAAGTGGACCTACAGAAAAAAACAGCAAAGCATCTGTGAAAACAATCTGCAGTGGCTTTAAACTTTAACCACACTTTTCCCCACCCCCAGAGTCCAGCTGTAACAACCTCCATTGAACAATGGCCATCTAAACAGCCAGAAGACTTCATTTTAAATGCTGTGAATCCTCTAAATGTGAGTAAAGATCATGTGTTCTATGATACCTATGCCACATATGTGACAAAATATAGGAAAGAAATAAGTATTTTATTAACGTTTAATCTCTATATATTTAGATGAGCTTTACTGACTTAATTTATAAGACTGTATATTTATATAAAGTATGTCACTGCTGTTATGCAAAAACCTTGTATGTGTATTTTTTGCTAATTTTTATCTGGACGCTGTTTTTTACAATGTGCCCCAATTGTATGATGAATAGACCAATAGAAATGCTCCAAAAATTACACTGACTTCCATTAAAAGTTAAAAAGGTTTTTTCCTTTTCCTTTAAAGTTGCTGTTTTGCAGATACAGTGACAATCTACAAAACAGACAATATGAAGGTGCTCACATTCCTCTGAAATCAGTTGTTTTATATTTTAATGAAACGTCCTCAGAAACAGCAGCAAAGAGTTTCTCTTTTTTTTTTATTGGAACTTTGTTAGAGCTGCAGTACAGAACCCCAGATTTCTCAGTGTTTATGCTCCAGCCTCATAAACCAAGGCTTTGTAGGGTGTGAAAAGAGTGGCAGCGGTGTTAGCAGTAGCGCTAGCTGTCTTGATGTGCTGAAGACGCAAGCCTGGCTGTCTGAACAGGCTGGTGCTGTCTGGGATCCGTCATCAGTCCGTGTCACTGGGTCCCAGCGGGAGGGGGGGTGTATGGAGGTGGGGGGGTGGGGTTTGCGGGAGCAAATCTGTAAACACCAGTTTAATCTGCATGGACAAAGTTACTGTCATCAACGGTGACAGCGAAAGCCTCTGGGCCACGCTGCAGCGCAAAGAGTCACTCCGCTTCTCTCCAATATCGCTGTCAAATCCCGACATTAAGCCATTATGGCCATCAAGGAAGCTGCCACTGAGAAGCTCGTCTGCTTCTGCCAGCGCCTCCTAAGAGGCCGGAGCACGCATGCATGTGATTAAGACAGGAGAAGGGGAATAGAATTCCTCTGGCTTAATTGCTGACACATTGTTTTGTGACCTGCAGCAGGACCTAATCGCCAAACGACTTTGGGCTATCGGAAATCTGCATACATGGTAATATTTTATGTGCTCTGTAATTATTCAAATGAGAACTGGTGAGGGCATTGGTTGTAGCAAATGAGGTCTCGAGATGTGGGGGAATAGTCTTAAATTCATACATTATGCATGAGGGTCTTTTCTCCCTCGTGTTCTGCAGTTGAAAAGTCATCTAATTGCCAATCAAAGGGCATGTTCAAACACTTTGCAGTGTATAAAAAAGCAGGAATCTGCAAGTGAACATCCAGTTCAGTGGGCATGTGTCAATGAGTGGCATATGGTTGTTGCCCCTTTTGGCCCCTGTATGTAGATAACCAGCCAGGCCTGGGCAGTGGGCAGGACGAAGAGCACTTAACAATAATGAGAATTACTTGCGGTCCCTCCCCTGTTTGTCACACCCTAACATCTTGATTTCATGGGTGACACTTAGGACTCCCCAGTGTGCTTTAATGGGAGCTGTGGGACCCCTCTCTGTCTCTCAGCCTCTCTGCTTGGCACATGCCTCTCTTTTGAGGTCTCTGAGATGGACGGATTCTGCTAACTGAGTGAATGAGTGAATGTGTGGTGTGTGGAGATGCAGGTCACAAGTCAGCCTTAGCAATCGAGGTCCTCTTTGACTAAGACTATACCATCGTCCAGTTACTTCTGACACTAATGTATAGAGCTTTTATATGAAATGAAACCTACAGCAAGGCTTGTTTTTCTTACAGGTTTTCTTGTCATTAAGACTGCACAGGACAAGTTATAGAGCGCTAAAGTATTCTGCTAGAAATACTCATGCATGCTTTGTTCCTCAGATCCTCCATAGTATAAAATTCATCGTTTTAGAGTGTAGATGATAAGCATACTACTTTCCAACAGTGTTTAGACCCTGAAAACTTTAAGAAAAGTAACACAGGTCAAGAAAAAAACTAGGCAGAAATGATGGTAAATGAGACACTAATGAAATAAGGTCAATGGCCCTTAATCAGAGTAAGAGCTTTCTGCTATGTCTCTGCTTTTGACTCACACTACAGCACGGGCAATGTGGGTCTTGTCCTATTCATGCCAGCAGTGCCCTACAACCAGTGGAGGCTGATGCTAGTTGACTGGTGGCCAAAGCATCCACGGTCTGCGACCTGTCAATCCGGGTTCCGCCGTGGCCACTGTGATATTGTGTGTGTATGTGTTGGGGGTTGCTCCATGGTTCAGCGGGCTTTGAGCTGAGGGCAGAGGGATCAGTGGCCGAGCAGGGGTCTGCTAGCCCCAGGGCAAACAGAGACAGACTAGGAGCATCAGGACAGATTTGGGAAAGCGCTGTCAGCAGGGGTTCCTCAGAGACGAGCCCAGTCTGGCAAGAGAAGGAGAATAGCAGCAGCAGCGGCCCTAGTCCAATCATCCATAATGCCTACTTCACAGCTCATTTTTGGAATCCGGAAGAAGAGCCACTTTTGACTCTTGGACCAGGCCTCCATACAAAAACCATTTCATTTTTTTTTCACTTCTTGGAGACCTAAACTCTACAAGCAGCTAAAAGAGTTATTTGGAGCATTGCTACAGAAGAACCACTTTAAGAACCTTTTAAATTAGTGGTTCTTTAGGAAGAAGAAAAAAGATCATCCTTCCTTGGCGTTCCTATCTGTGGCAGTGGGAAGCCACCTCAGTGCTCAGGTAGCAAGTGCCTTGCTCAAGGGTGCCTCGTGGTTGGTGTGGCGCAACAGATAACACCACCACCTACCATTGCATTACAACAACACCATGTGGGAGACCAGGGTTTGATTCCCGGTCTGGGTGACTATGCTGTGCTACACCAATAAGAGTCCCTGGGCAAGACTCCTAACACTACATTGTGCCACCTCTGTAATACGAATAACCTTGTAAGTCGCTCTGGATAAGAGCGTCAGCTAAAAGCCATAAATGTAAATGTCATCTGTGAATGTTGAGGAAGGAGGACTCACTGTTTATTCATTCCCACACATCACTTTCTGCCAGTCCAGGCGATCAAACCTGCAACCTTCTGGTCCCAAACAAGGTTCTCCAATATTTAACCCATGGCTGCCCCAGAGTAAACTACTCAGTTGGAAGGTTCTTTCCAGAACCAAAATTAGTAGTTAAGTCCTAAGACTTATTGGGATGGGATTAGTTTTACATGAGGAGGTACAGGTGGGATAATGTAATTATTACCAGAGTTTCTCAGTGATTTTAGTCCTGTCCCAATCTGCCATATCAGTAAATATTCCGGTGCCTTTTACCTTCTGTAAAACCAACCATAAAATAACCTCAGGTTATATTATTTATTATATATTTATATATATTATATTTATTATATTAGTTATATTATTGTCATTATTTTGTGGAAAATAAGATTTTTTTGCATTTTGTCTCAAGTATGAAGGCGCTTGAAGAGGTATTTAGAGACCTCAGGTCAATTAAGTCTGTGGCAAACCTTAGACAAATCCAGAAGACCAAAGGACTTCTCAGAGGTGATACTTGTGGCAGCATAGCCTATAGCCTACATACATGCCACGAACATGTAGCTGCTAATTTTCTCCATTTTGACTTGTGTTTAGTAGAGTCTGAACTTAAAGATATCTTTGAACTTTTAGTCTATTCAAACTCTGCTGAGGTTTTAGTAAATAGTGAAGCACTTTTGTAAGTCGCTCTGGATAAGAGCGTCTACTAAATGCCTTAGATGTAAATGTATGTTATTTTCAAACTAAAAATTCATCATTACTAGAAGTGGGTTATGATTGGTTATCATCACTTTTTTTTGGTAATGGTGATTTAGGTAATGGCAGTGCATGAAGAGAGTAGCCACTCCCATCTCGGTCATTTCTTAACCCCTTAGATGTGGTCAAAGATTTTTACAGACATCCTGCAGTAGAATTACATCACTCCCCATGTAAAGCTAATCCCATCTGAACATGGCTTTACAAAAACCTCTGGTACATCAATGTTCCAACAACTGAAACAGCCCAAAATCCAGACTCATAGATCACAACTTACACGGAAATGTCCATTCGTTTGAGCTCACCAAGTTACACTTCTTTTCTGGCCAAGCATGGGAAATAAATTCTGAAGTTTGTGATCCATACGTGCAGATTTCCTCAAGTCATTCTGGGGGTTCTATAGGTTCACAATTGTGGTTTTCTTTGGCCTGTCCTCACCACAAGGACATCCTGATAATTCCCATGCTGTTTGTTGGAGCTGTTACGGAGTGGATCTTCCTTTGCTGACTGTACTGTGGTTCTTGGCTGGTTCTCAGCAGCAGCAGTCAGGAGAGCTAAGAGCGAGAGACCACTCTAGTTACACACTATTAAGTGCTCTGTGACCTTTGCAGGCCTACGCTCGCATGTCCTCTTTCTGCGTCTTTATTCGATTTGCACCACATAGCTTGGGTTTCATATCTAATCCAAACGCAACCCTGCAGGCCCATGATTCACTTTAACATGGCTGAGGGTGGAACACGTCGCCAGGTGAGGGAAATATTACATCAACCCCGCTGCTTTAACCTGTTTAACTGCAGACCTTTGGTGCAAGAAATGCGGGGGAAACATCGGAGCACAAAAAACATTCCACAATACGCCCGCTAAAATAATCAAGATGACACCTCCAACTGGCTCGGCCGCCTCCTTAAGGCAGGCTTTAGGAGGGACTAATTAAATGAAGCAAAGGGGAGAAAAGCCTCAACAATTCCACAGCCTCGTAAATCTTCCATAAACATTATTTGTTTTAAAACTGTGGTAAAAAGCCCATGCTGTTAAATTCCTTAAGCCTGCTGCTGTCGATTAAAAGGACAGTCAGCTGGACACCTCATTCCTACTGTGTAATGGTCAGTGTCCAGCCTGCTTTCCCCTGCTGCTTTGAGTAAATTAACACTGGGTTGGCGGTTCCCCCCCTACACACACCTTTTGAATGAGTTAAAAAAAAAGAAGCAAAGATAGAAAAACTCCGACATGGCACGGATGCTTAATGAATTTGCCAAGTCAAGAGAGCAGTTTTTGTTTGTTTGCTTTTTTTGTTTTTAACCTGGACCTAAAAAGCCATTATATGCATATTCTTAATGTAATTAAGCATTACAGGATTCACACAGGCAATCGGTATGTCTTCATAATTACTACATAGTTTCAATAGATTGGTATTCCTGCAATTTAGCATGACCCCTCAAATGTGGTAAGATAGTTCCACCATGGCCATAAACCAGAACCCGCTTATTAAATTACCCACGGATGAGGCATCATTTGGAATCACTTAAATGTAGATAGCCTAATTATTAGCCAAGCAGCTTAACTTATTTTGGGCCAAAATTGAGGACACATCATGAGTGTAGTGTGGATCTGCCAAGACATTCTCCAAACCCAATCTAAATCTTAATTAAATTTTGCTGGAAGAAAGTGCAAAGAAGAGCTTAATCCATTTACAAGAGGCTGGTGAAGGGTTATTAGCGGACGTTAATTCGTTAAGCAGAACTTTGTGTGGGTTCTCGTCTATAATGTGCGAGAGGGGGTTGTGAGAGGTATACAAAGAGCGTAAGACCCTCAGAAAAAGGTAGTGACTCATAAAGAAAAGCAGGCTCTGAATGGGTGTATTAAGGACACTAATGTGTTTTCCACGTTGCATTTCTATTTTGATTAGCATGACTCTGTGTCCTATTCTTGCCTCTCCGGTTGATGGCTCCTTTTGAGACGGGATGATCCTCGAACAAACACCTTAACCAGGTAAGCTAGCTTTGGTGCAAACAAAGTCTCGGCAGGGGTCAAGTTCTCCAATATAACCCCGCTAATGACATCATAACTTCCAAAGGCACACTGCCGGAGTGTAGCGCAGGCTTCAAAGAGGGTGAGGTGAGGGGGAGAATGGGCGCTATTTGGAGACCTTTTCCAAAAGCAGAGCCATCGGCAGTGACCAAACAGCATGGCTGCTCGCTTCCAATCAGCCTGGGCGCGACACAGATATATGCAGAGAAATGCACAACAAAGCCCACGGCTTTTAAGCTAGCAATTGAGTTTCCTAATACTGCTCTAGATGAGAAAAGGTGCTATTCATGACGCTTACCACTAAGGAAAAAAAAAAAGACAGAATGAGAAGAGAGAAAGAGTGAAAAAAAAAAGTTGAGGGCACATCCTTGACTAAATCCTCTTTTGAAGCATAATCCACCTCACACTCTGTCTCTAAGCACTGGAGTGTGTTCCATCTGATCTCATCCCACAAGCTCATTCAGCAGCGAGCTCGCCGACTTGATTATGTTCCTGTTGTGGCAGACCTATTCACCCCTTTGAGCCTTTCCTACACACCTGGGATAAAAAAGGGGGGATTTAAACAAGCCTGAATGGCTTAACCAGGTGTTGAAACAAATAATGGTTTAACATTGTAATTAAAATGGCATGAATGGTGCATTGGTCCTGGTTAAAGGTCCCCTCGTTTGAATGACTTTTGGTATGCAAAGGGAAACGATGCTGAATGGTCCCTTTTTTTGCACTCGTAGGGGAAAATATACTACTAATGGTGAATTAGGGCCATTAACTGTATGGGAGTATAATAGAGCTTTTCAAGTAGCCTATGCACTGTCACTAATTTATTACATTTGAATTAAAAAAAGGGAAGGGTGTGATGATAGAAAAGAACTGACCTAATTAAATTCCATTTAACAGTTCGTTTATTTGTTCTTGTTTATTTTTTATTCTTTGAAAGCACTCTCAGCTTTGTGGAAAGGTCTCTCCAGTCTACACCACCAAACATGAGGTGGTGGAGGTCTCAAATTAATATTTAAATAGTTCACTTATCATTCTAGCATGTATCAAGTCCATTAATGCTTGACCTCAGGACCTGAAACACCATATCATGCATCCGCAGCTATAATGTGATGTATCCTACAGCTTTAAGATGCAAAGCACTAGTGCCTAATGATGGAGCAGGGTAAGCAGCTAGGTTCTTGAACACGGCAGCTTTTCTCAGCTGTGTTTAACAAGTCGTTAGAAGAAGTGATGGGCTGCGCGTGGAGAAGTTTCCAAACAGAAGAGGCAAAACTTCCTCCAGGCTCTTGGTTCTCGCTGAGTGCCCCGCGCCCCCCTGCAGAGAGGGTCCTAATCTCCACGCATCCAGCAATGAGTGAACGAGGGAGCAGAAAAAAACGCTGATTGCGAGTGATTGGCAGGCCACACGGTTAGCGGAGTAGCTCAATTTTAGGAAATTTAATGCATCATCAAAAATGAGGATGTTGAAAAGGATGTCCATTATGAGGAGAGAAGAATTAGAGGCAAGCCATAAAGGACCAATGGATCAATGCGGTTGGATTGGAAAAGACATGGACAAGGACTGCATGAACACAAGATGTTACTAATGAACATACATCAAAGCACCATTCGAAATTTCAGTAGCTTCAACCATAATACTGTACCTCCAAAGATTAGAAATGAGGGAACAAAGTCTGTCTCTATGGGTTCCAGTAGTTTGTTAGCGCTAAGATGACAATAATGTGTTTTTTGACTATAGATGTTGAAGGTTTGGATATTTGACGATTGTGAAAGTGATTACATTGGTTTTATTTGAAGCTTATATTAGACGTATTAGCATATCCTGTATTTTACCTTGTATATTACAATGACTTGTTAAGTAAAGAGTCCTGCACAGAAGGGCACCACTGGTCCCGTGTATTGGAAAATAATATTCTGGAAAGAAAAGGTGGTAGTAACTTCAGGCTCCTGCAGATGGCGCTGTACAATGATGATCAGGCTATTAATACGTGCCACAGGATTCATAGATTAAGAAGAGGTGGTACAGTGTGGCAAGTGTCTTGTTGGATGTGTGGAAAATAGGTCGCAAAGCACAGTTAATGCTTGGCTAAAAGGAGTGATTGCATTTGGGTCACAGTGTAAAGGAAGTAGTTGAACCTGCAGCTGTGTGGAAGCTTATGGTCATACAGATCTACCAGCAGTTGCAGAAATCCCAGTCTACAGGAAATTCTTCTCAGAATTGTGGCCTAAAGGCATAACTGGGCTGGACAGGGACCACACAGGGATTTCACAGAAGTCAGCGCAGGTTCTTCGCCACCAATTTCTGAAAGAACACTCCGCAGGGAACTGCAGACCATCAACATATGGGGTTGTACACAAAAGGCCTTTGCTCATTTCTGCTCAAGAATCAGGAGAATTTCCTGTAGACTGGGATTTCTGCCACTGCTGGTAGACCTGTATGACCGTACGCTTCCACACACCTGCAGACTCAGCTACTTCCTTCACACTATGATCTTTGGCATGCCCAAATGCAATCATTAACATCTGCTTTGAGAACATCCAACAAGACCCTCACTGCACTGTACCACCTCGTCTCAATCTATGAATGCTGAAGTTACCACCACCTTTAACATGCAAGGTGACTAATTTTTTGTCTGGGGAGCTTATGATGTGTCCAGTGTCTGTAGGCCTAACCAATAGGAGAGTTCTTTTAGCTGTATCTACATAGACACCAGCGAGAGAAGAAAATCAATTGCTTGATTACTGTTTCAACCTTTTTGTTTTTAACTATACTTTACATAATAAATAAGATAATTACTACTGTACTGCACAAATTCAATCTAAAATTACATGTTTGTTCTTATTCAACAGACATTTAGGGCTTAGAAGACTCTGAGGGTTCTTCCATGGCTTAAACCATCCTAGGAGGTCCTCCTTTCTGGCTCTGAAAATGCCTGATGCACAGATCAAATGTCTATGATGTATACCATTATCTGTGAAGCAAAATTCAGGCGTACTGGCACAATCTGCAAGAAGCATGTGAAAACTAGCTCTGCACAGTGAGAGATTACTTGTCTTGACACACTGCCATTGCATTGTGGAGAGGTTAATTAGTCTCAAGGTTCTTAATACATGCTTATTTGTTATTTGTTACACACACACACACACATACACACACACACACCGAAGTTCAGGTAACTTCTTGTCTTAAAAAGGTCACCAATGGCACATTGACATGAAGTTATTGTTACCGACCAAATCATTTCTCCCCACTAGGGCTTGTTAACCTTTGGTATGTGCTTTTCTAATTTACTACCTTATGGATGTACTTTATATGAATGCTGGAATGGCACAAGAAAACATTAATATTTGTAGGAACATAAAGCACATTTCTGCTGTTTTTGCTGTTTTTCAAGCAAATTGGATTTGAAGTGAAACAATAACTCTGGGAATAAAGTTCAGAATATCACCTTTAACTAGAGGGCATTAAAAGAGTGACTCCCAGCCCGCTTTATACATGGCATGAATAACTGGACAAATTACCATAAACCTGTGGCTCCTAGACATCAGTAGATGCTGGTATTTCCAAAGTGTTCGTTTCCCAGTCTAGTCTTTCAGAGAGAAGCATTACTATTTTTTCGCCCAAGCTCCTGTGCTACTTCCACCAAGTTTTGTAAATGACAGTTTATAGATTTATATACAGTACTGCGCAAAGGTTTTAGGAATCCTAGGTTTTATTTGCTCAGTAAAACACTAATATTTGAATCAATTATTAAAACCTACATCTAAACTTAATCTACTAAACCTAAACCCAATTCTAATCTTAACCCAAACTAAACTTAACCCAAACTAAACATAACCTAACCTGCACCTAAACCTAATTCTATCCTTAACCTAACCTAGACTTAACCTAATACACCTCAACCTACACCTAACCTAAACGTAACCTAAGCTATATCTCAGCTTAAGCCTAGACTTAACCTACAACACCCAAACCTAATTCTTACCTTAACCTGAACTAAACTTAATCTACTACACCTAAACTTAAACCTGACCTACTACACCTAAACCCAATTCTAACCTTAACCTGAACTAAACTTAATCTACTACACCTAAACTTAAACCTGACCTACTACACCTTAAACCCAATTCCAACCTTAACCTTACCTAAACTTAACCTACTACACCTCAACCTACACCTAAACGTAACCTACTACACCTAAACCTAATTCTAACCTTAACCTAACCTAAACTTAACCCACTACACCTCAACCTACACCTAAACTTAACCTACTACACCTCAACCTACAACTAAACGTAACCTACTACATCTAAACCTAATTCTAACCTAAACCTAACCTAAACTTAACCTACTACACCTAAATGTAACCTACTACACCTAAACCTAATTCTAATCTTAACCTAAACTCAATCTACTACACCTAAACCTAATTCTAATCTTACCCTAACCTAAACTTAACCTACTACACCTAAATGTAACCTACTACACCTAAACCTAATTCTAATCTTACCCTAACCTAAAATAAACCTACTACACTTAAATCTAATTCTAACCTTAACCTAACCTAAACTTAAGCCCATACACCTCAACCTACACCTAAACTTAACCTACGACACCTCAATCTACACCTAAACTTAACCTACGGCACCTAAACCTAATTCTAATCTTACCCTAACCTAAACTTAACCTACTACACTTAAATCTAATTCTAACCTTAACCCAACATATACTTAACCTTACACCTAAACTTGCTACACCTAAACCTAATTCTAACCTAAATATAATGCAACCTACACCTCAACCTAAACCTAACTCAGGTCTAACCCTAAACATACAAAAGTAGACAGTGAAAATCTTACTGAAGGTTTCATTAGTTCCTTGTTTGAAGAAAAGCAGAATGCTGGTGTGCCTCTGTTTACTCAATCCTCTGAGTACATGTCAAGCTGAGCTTCCTGTGAATCATGCAAATGTTATGAATGTCTTGGTTCACACTTTAGTCATATATGTACAAACCTTATGAGATCTTGTAGGTCCAATTGCCAATTGCCATGGCCTACATGCTTAAAAAATAGATGCTACAAAGGGATACCACAAAGGAACCAACATTAATTGCAAAACGAAGTGTGTGAGTGTAAAGAGTGTTTAACCTACCTTTAGATCAAACCGTTTAAAGGCTCTTCACCCTCACATATCTTTTTTTTTTTTCTTCTGCAGCATTGCTTAATGTGTTTATGTGCCTGTGTGTGTTTGAATGTGTGTGTATGTGCATGCATGCATGGGTATATGCACATCTGTCTGTGTGTGTGTGCGCTAAGGTACATCAGCACTGCGTAGCGTGCAGTGTGTGGCAGCGGTCAGCGGGGGACTGGGCACACATGTGGTCTTCCCATCAGCAGCAGTGGAGGGATGAAGCTGGGAGACAGCGCCACAGCACACTCCGAACTTCCTCACCGTAATTCAAGTTGAGAAAGGTTATGGTTTGACGCTGAGCTGAGGCGAAAGCCCTTTCTGCCGGGCACAGACCAGGAAGGTCCATCTCGTCAGAGTGGCTAAGCGTTGAGGCCTCCAGAATGACTGGTAAACGGGGAGGACATGGTTTCGCCACAGATGCAGACAGAATTAGGATGGGGTGCAATGAGGCTAGGAATTAGGGGCAATAATGATACAAGTCACTTCAGTTCCAGCCTTTTGTTTTTCTTAGCTTTCCAGTGTCAGAAAGTCTTCCGGTCATTGCTTATGCTAAATTCGTCTCGAAAGAGCGTGCGGGAGTAAGGATGAGTCTGTAAATGTGGTGTCACAGCTGCACTGTTCCACTGTGAAAACAGCACTGCACCTACATTTTACTGTCAACATCCATATCATAACTGGTTAAGGATAGGGAAGCTTGAGTTCACAGTCCGGGTTATAAGTATTTCAACAGAGATTGCATTTGTTTTTGCAGTTTCGCTCTTGTACACCCTTTGGTTTGAAATGAAGCAATCAAGACTTGATTGAAGTGTATTCTAAAAGCTTTATATCAAGAAACCAGATTTAATAGAATTTGCTCATATACCACAAGTGCTCCCCTAGAAATTCCTAACATTTGTACGTATTTTATGATTTACGAGGACCTCCTGTCCACTGGTGGCGCTGTTTTGCCAAATACATGAAACCCAGCCTGTCATGTAGTAAAAGACAAATTGAGTTAGAATTAGGTTTAGGTATAGTAGGTTAAGTTTAGGCTGAGGTGCAGGTTAGATTAAGGTTAGAATTAGGTTTAGGTGTAGGTTAGGTTAAGTTTAGGTTAGATTTAGGTTAGAATTAGGTTTAGGTGTCGTAGGTTAAGTTTAGGTTAGATTTAGGTTAGAATTAGGTTTAGGTGTAGTAGGTTAAGTTTAGGTTTAGGCTGGGATGTAGGTTAGATTAAGGTTAAAATTAGGTTTAGGTGTAGGTTAGGATACGTTTAGGTTAGGTTTAGGTTCAAATTAGGTTTAGATGTAGGTTGGGATACGTTTAGGTTAAAATTAGGTTTAGGTGTAGTAGGTTAAGTTTAGCTTAAGGTGTAGGTTAGGTTAAGTTTAAGATAGGTTAAGGTTAGAATTAGGTTTAGGTGTAGTAGGTTAAGTTTAGGTTTAGGCTGGGATGTAGGTTAGATTAAGATTAGAATTAGGTTTAGGTGTAGTAAGTTAAGCTTAGGCTGAGGTGCAGGTTAGATTAAGGTTAAAATTAGGTTTAGGTGTAGGTTAGGATACGTTTAGGTTAGGTTCAGGTTAAAAATAGGTTTAGGTGTAGTAGGTTAAGTTTAGGTTTAGGCTGGGATGTAGGTTAGATTAAGGTTAAAATTAGATTTAGGTGTAGGTTAGGATACGTTTAGGTTAGGTTCAGGTTAGAATTAGGTTTAGGTGTAGGTTAGGATACGTTTAGGTTAGGTTCAGGTTAGAATTAGGTTTAGGTGTAGTAGGTTAAGGTTATGTTAGGTTTAGGTTAGAATTAGGTTTGAGTGTAGGTTAGGTTAGGTTTAAGATAAGTTTAGCTTAGAATTAGGTTTAGGTGTAGTAGGTTCAGTTCAGCCTCCAGCATTGAGATGTGGAGCAGTAGCACTGTGTTGTCTGAAATGATGGTTGGGGCTCCATCCAATACTTTTGGGATGAGTTTGGGATAAGGTAGGGTGGTGATCATCCAACATCCTCACTAACGCTCTTGTTGCTGCTTGGCATCAACAATAAACCCTCACAGTAAATCTCCACAATCTAGTAGATAGCCTTCTTCCCTGGACAGTAGAGACAGTTACTCCAACAAATGCAGGATAAACTCTTTTTAATTCCCTTGATTTTTAGAAGGTGTCCTATTTACTTTTATAATAAGGTGTCCTTATACTTTTGTCTATTTAGTGTAACTGTAACTGTTTCAGGTCATTTTCCTCCTAAATATCCATAAAGAGTCGTTTTGAAAGAGTAAACAAAGTCAAAAAGACAACAATGGTTTTGCTACGGCATCTCTTCAAACTTTCCTTTTCCAAAGCTTTATTTTTAAGAGAGAATGGGATTGCAGACGCAAAAGTGAACATATGACCTACTGAGTAACGGGAAGCAAATTCTTATACTTGTTTGTACGAACACATACACATGCAATTATGAAACTGGAAGCAGGGATGTTGGCGAGTCGGCCAATATGAGCATTCAGGTACACACAGGGACGTACAAACATGGTTAAAGGGCCGAACACATGTCCAAGGCTTTGTAATCAGTGGTAATTGACCCAGACAGTGTGGGGCACTCAGGTTTTTGTTGGTGTGTCACTTGCACGCTCTGGCCTTTCTCTCTGAGAGTGAACGCCATATACGCTGTGGATGATAGTCCCCTTTGTCTGCCGTCACAAGGCTTCCCTCTCAATGGCCTCTGAATGGGCCTCGCCAGCTGTCATGCAAAACGAGCGCATTTCATTACAAATTAATTTATCTGATCTTAATACTATCAAATTTTTCCCCTCCCCTCCTCTGCCCCCCTCCCTCCCTAATCATAATTATTTAACGCTCCAGGCAACAATCTATAGCTCACCAAAAACAAATAAACAGTAGGTGTTCCAGATCATTTGTGGGAGAGCGGAGATTTTTTTTTAATCGAAACATCATTAATATCATGAATCTTTTATGCAGAGTTTAATATAGTTAGATAAGTCTGTCCAAGCATCTAAAATGCAAAAGGCTACACTTGATTACCTGTCATTATGTGACAAGTGGAAATTTGATTACAGAAGGAATTATATATTTAACAGCCGTGAGAGGACCCCATCCGGATTCAGCTTGCGGAAAAAATATGCAATAAGATTTTAGGGCTTTTAATCAAGCCTGCCAAACGTTTGTTCGGAAATCCCTGTCAGTGAAAGCAAATTGGCATGCACAGAATCAGAATCGGAACCATGGAATCATATTTGAGGATTTGATTGCCTACTTCCTGTGCTTTATAGTCACAAGAGACATCCTCTTTTTTTGTTGATTTCCTACTTTAAGGAAAGCTTACCGACTGTTTGTTTGTTGCAGATTGCCTTGAAGACGCAAAGACACCCAATCAGCGGACGATGAAATCAGCAGCCTGTGTTTGTTTGGCACCTACAGTACATCAAGGAAGCCCTCCATCACTTCTCCGGAGTACGGCTGATTTTCAGGTATGGCGGAGGCACGGCTGAAGGTGCCGTCAGCTGTGCGCCCACGTGCGATTATTTCCTGAAGGTTTTACTTTGAGGGTGCTTCAGCATCTCAGCCGCTACAAAAAAGGCAGGCTGAAGTGGGATCCAAGATGCAAATTACACCGTTCAAGAGGTAACTCTCCATCCTCTCTTCTCTTAGCTGGCTATTGTACTGTCAAAAGCGCCAATGAAAGGCTGAGATGGGCCTAACTAAGCCAAAGCTGGTTTAGACCATCAGAGCTTCAGCTAGCTTCTGGGACCTCATGACTCGTGACATTGCCTGATGCCTGCGGCACATTTAGAGAACAAAACAAACATGAAGCCACTCTTAAACAGCAAGGTAAAACAGACGATTCACGTTTGGCTGTGGACGGACTGGAGTTCGTTCTTCTGTAAGGTGCCTGAAATGGGGTTTTTTTACAGCACGTCTTCAAAGAACCCTTGACTGGTACCTTTTTGAGGGTGTACAGTGTCAGATACCAAGTTTAATTTAGCGACACAGTTGAACGAGGAAGGAAGAGAGGGGGTGTATTCCTTGTCTTTTCACTTTCCACAGCCTGCTCCTGCTAATCCGGTCCAGATTAAAACATGGGTTGATAGGAGCCTCAGCAATGTAAAGCTGCTAATCTCTGGTTACCAACTGCAAGCAAATCCTATTAAAATCACCTTCAGTTTAACACACATATTGTTGCAAAATGCAAAACACGCAGATTTCCACTCGCACTGTTAATTGAAGGGAGCGTGTCCCGGCACAGTCAGGCCTTGCGCATCAGCTAAAGCGGCGGAGGGGAATTGAGGAGGGCTATCGGGAAGACCTCGGTTTTTCGCTAGCCAGTGTGGGACCCCAGTCTTTTTTTTCTCTCTCTTTCTTTTTTTGTGGTCTCTCTCTCTCTCTCTCTCTCTCTCTCTCTCTCTCTGTCTCTCTTGTGCTCCCTGAGGGCTGAGGCAAGGCTGAGAGGGGAGCACGAGGACTCATCAGGCCTTCAGCAGAGGTGTCAGCTTGCGAGGATTTGACTGATTAGGTAATATTCCGGCATGTTCTCGTGTAAGCAACATTTTAAAAACTCATTTGTAGAAGTCGATCCCGCCGTAATTCTTCTTACCCCTGTCACTCTTTCCAGTGGAACTTTCATCTCCGACACCTCCTGTCACCGCTTAAAGAGTCACCGGCGACAACAACCTTGACGAGGCTGGCAGGCGTCAGCTTTCGCAAAGCCACTTACGGACGGGAACGCGCCCCCAGCGGATATGATGCTGCTTAAATTGCCTGCACCACCGCCATAGCAACCGGAGAACAGGCTATAGAGTGGATGTCCTTGACAGGGCTGCACTGTCAATCAAGAAGACATAGTGAAACGTACAATGTACTAATGACCCTCAACGAACGTTCTTCCAGAGCTCATTGATCCTATCAGATGGAGTGACAGTCGGATGGTTTAGAACTGTATACATACATGCATACAGTGCTGTGCGGACATTTGGCATCTAAGCACATTATTTAAACCCATCTCTCTCAGCAATAAGAGAGTTTCTACTGTAGAAGCTCCAGATCCCATCAGAACAGATGCAGATGAACATAAAAAAGTTTCTCATTCTGAAGAAAGAAAGTAGTGAGATCTTGTCGGTGAGCTAGTCTGAAGAATGGAGCTCGGTTCCTCCAGGTTTCTCCTGGACGCCCCACCGGTCCAGCCAGCACAGCGTGGAGGATGTGTTCAACTCCATCAGCAACAGCAGCAGCAGCAGCAGCTCACCTGATTTACCATCATTAGCAGTATCATTGGTAGTAGCAGGTTATGACAAGCAGCACAGCTCATGTCAACATACAATTTACATGGTAATCACTGTAACTGATTACAGTGGAATTCAGCACAGTTCAGTCAGCAGGAAATCAGTACTGTCCTGAATGTTGGGAGACTCACTATAACGTATGTCAGTTATATCTCAATTATACCATTATCTGCTGTAATGGCAACAAAAAGGAAGGAGCAGTTATTATAACAGATATTTAATATACATCTGTACGTTGCATAAATCTGATATTACTGACATAATGAATTCTGTTTGATTTCCAGTCTGCATTGACACATCTAAACGTTTCCATCTGTTAATAAAAAGTGTAAAAACATAATCTAACAAGGCAACAAAAATAGCGAATCAAATTCAAATCCATCAAATTCAAAACATTGTAAAATATTACCTCTTCTACTTAGAGGCTCAATTGAAAGTCTACAATCTACACTATTGACAGAATTCCTCAACATCTCTTAGTGAACTATGAGGGGGAAATAATTCACATAAAATTACAACATACGTTTATCACCACCGGCAGTAACTCTGACCTCTGAGGATCGCAAAAAATATGTAAAATACTATATGTAAAAATAATAACCCCTCCACATAACATCAAAGTCTCTTCCACACACCTCGCTTTGCTTCACAGCCTCTGACAATCTTTTGACGTTGATTTCCAGCAAAGCATTTTAGTCTCCCCAGATAAATATGGATTGAGAGATTACGCTTGCCTTCTAACTTAACCCCCCTCCATCACACTCCCACCCACCCACCCACTTCCCACTTTACTCCCCAGACACTTTTTTATTATTAAGGTAGAATTACACCCTCCAGCTCATATGCAATGCAGAATACACTCCCTTATGCCATTCAATAGCTGCCAAGCACTATCAAAATTAGATCATTTTTCGGGGACTGTAAACGTGAATACCAAATCTCCGGGGATTTACAGGCCAGAGAGCCTTCATAATTGAACAATAATCAGATTAGCAGATAATCTTCACTGTATTCTTGTGAGGTGCGTATAATGTTTTAGAAATATTATGTAAAGAACCAGGTTGCCGACATGGATATTATGGAAAGGAGCTTCAAATAACAGCCCCGGGGCTCTGAGAAAAGGGAAGTGCTTTGTTAACGTACGCCAGCTCACCCCTTTATTTCCTACCTTTTTGCGATTCATCGGTTTCAAGAGCGGCATCGCACGGCCATGGGCCGCCCTTTCAAATGGGCATGTGTTGACATAAACAGCGCAGTGGACAACCATCTGTTTTAAAGATAAACGAGTGATCAAAGGGCATAGCCAAACGTGTAAGGGCTAACCCCCCCACCCCTACTTCTTCTTTTTTTTTGAAGCAGAGTATAAAGAATGCAGAGCGGTTTCCAGGGGATACGAATGAAAAGCTTTCGGAAATGCGGTGAGGAATTGAGCTGAAGGGGCAGGTTCTGAGAGAAATTCCCCCTGTAGCTTTGGGAGCCAAGCAAGGAATCACCATGGTTCTTCTGATCACACAAAGGCAGGAAGAGACAGGGCAATATGCTGCCAAAGGGGGCTCTCCCAGACCTCCTTTAATGAATTTTGTGTATTAATACAAAGAGAGACGGCAGACAGCTCCAACTCTGACGCCTCTATCTGACCTTTCACCTTTCTGTGTCTACACTGGCCCGAGTGCCTCTTTGCTTTTCTATTATGGCCTGTGACACAGTCTTGCTTCAGCATTTGCTCAGTGATAAAGGATAGACTTTGTTTTTAATATGAATACCTTAGCCTGCAGACTATTTCTTTAGTTATGACGCTTCACCCATAGGAGCCCAGACCCAGTTTTGAATATTGATTTAGAATTATTGAATCTGTTACATTAATTAATTAAAGTTTTTTTCTTATTGTGATAAAGAGGTCACAAAAAATATATATATATATATCAGAAGCAGTGGGTCCATATATTACCATGCAGTGCCCTCTCTTTCTACTATGGGCTCTTAAATATACATATCTTTATTCTGCACTTACTGAACAACACATTAAAAAAGAAATAAATACAAACCTCTTCAACTGCAGACTTATTATTCAGTTATGAAGCTTAAGAGTTATTAATATTTAAAAAAAAAAAACTCCATTATGTATTTGGTAAGTCACCTAAAATGTGGACGCTATCTAAGGGCAGGGAATGGAGCACATACCATTATGCTTGTATACTGCAGATATTTACATTTACATTTAAGGCATTTTATCCAGAGCGACTTACAAAAGTGCTTTGCTATTTACCCAAGAAAAACCTCGGCTAGTTAGAATAGACTAATAATTTAAAGATAACTCTAAGATTAGACACTACTAAACACAGTCTAAAGTCAGTAGGGTGACCACTCCGCTATTTGCCCAACTGCTATTTATATGTTTTGCATTATAGTGTCTGACAGTCTAAGATATTAACCTCTTATAAACTGCAGGTGTATTCTTAGATTATTAAGCACACAGGTGATCATATTTCTATCAATATATCATATTTTATGTATATAATTTTTATGAACGATTAAATAGGTAAAGTAATATGCTATGTCATTCTTAGAGAATGAAGTAAGCAGTGAAGTCATGTATACCCTGTTCCTGTATACAGTGTCCTCTTCTTTCTTTTATGGCCTCTGACACAGCCTTTCATCTGCGCTGACTCAGGATAGGGGATATTGCTTTTATATATATCACTTAAACCACAAGCTAATTTTAGTCTTACTATTAATCTTGAAAAGTGATTTTATTCAGACATTACTACATTATTCATCTTGTTATGTAGTAAGAGTAAAAACAAAGAGCAGACCCAGTAAAAAGAAAGAACCTGAACCTGACCTGAACATGCTCTTATGTGGTAACTCAAGAAAAATCGAACCCATGACTGAACTGATCACTTAGAGATAAAAGTCAAGGAAACTTCATTATTCAAAGACATTGCAACACAATGTACCTCCCAACCAAAACACTGCACTCCTCTATGAAGGCATACTGTGAATGACTCTGGACTTTTATTATACATGAAAAACAGCACAGCACATCGAGAGCTTTCGGATAGTGGCAAATGTGTAAATTTGCCAAACCCCTGCTTGAGTACTCTGAAATGGAGCCACAGAGACTGATGATCTCCCGCCTAAAAATACATGCAGCCTGTGCTCTTCCTGGAGCGCCCTCGTGGAGGGGGAAAAATGAGCCGAGAGGGGGACTATTTTTCTGTCTCATTTCTGCGCACTTCGGATAAACTCAGCCATTACTCAGTGCTGGAGAGAGGCCTGCTGGGAAGAAAGCTTCTAGTGTGAAGACCAGAGGGAGTCCGCAAGCTCAACGTCAGACAGACAACCAGCTAATAGACAGGAGAGTGGAAGCAGGGCTACAAGGAGAGACATGGGGCTTCACAACTGTCTGTAGAGGCATCTCTGTTGATTGGCCATAGTAGCCCTCTTAAACAATAGAAGGGTTAATATGAGGAAGCTCATCTGTGTTTTGAAATCTGCGGCATGGGAACTTCAAGCTTGGCCTTTCAGTCAGTCACACATTCTGTAGTTTAAATATTATTATTGCAAGAATATGATCCATATACTTTATACATAGGCTTTGCTTTCCCAATTGACCTTTCATCCTTCCTTGACCTCTTAATGTTGTCTTTAATAACAACTGCTAAAAGATCTGTCAGGCTTAAGAAAAGATTGTCAGATTTACATTCAGTCTAATTACTGGCCATAACTCATCAAAAATATGTAAATTATTTACATCAGTTGTTTTCTTTTAGTATTTTAATATTATTTTTTTATATTATTTTATATTTTATATATATTTACTACTGCACTTCACATCAATATTTAGCCTAGTAGCCTTAAACTTCATAATGTATTAGAAGTCATTGTAGAGTAGTGTCATATACAATAAAAAAAATCTATTTAACTATAAATAAAATAAAACTAACAAAAACTAATAACGTGGTTGAGCAAACTGATAACTCATAGCTCACAAAGGTTTGGTAATAAGTATGTGACATTATGACATGGCCTTAAAGTGCAGATGGATATTTTAAATATTGTTGGTTGCATCATGGTTGTCATAAAGATAATAAATAATAGCATCTGTAATCTTTGATAATAGTGGTTAACATGATGTTTCTATAAAATCTCCCACATAAAGATATTGCATTGCCACTTTAAGCCAAAACAGATATTGACTAATGTCACATGGGCTGACTTAACCCCTAACACCTATGACTCACCAGCAAACTTTTCTTACCAAAGAATAGCCCCATCAGTTTGTTCAAAAGTCTCTGTAGTAACTGAATAGTGTTACTGCCTTCGTGAGTAACAAGCCTTTCTGTGTTAAGGGGTTAAAACAAAAAATGCTGCCAGTTCATAGTGATGCCACAGCCACCCATAACATGGATGAACCAACTGGAATTGTGAGAACACAATTGGCCTTGCTCTCTCTGATAGGGAAGGGTGGCTCTCCCTCTCCCCCATCACTCAGTTTGTTGCTAGCCAGTGTAGGTGTCTGTTAGCTGATGTAACAGAACTGGCAGTTATTTATCTTCTCCAAGCGTGTTCAGCTGTCTAATGATGTTGTGCTAGCTGCAGTTTGAAAAGATGCTGTGGATCTTCATTTGACTTCATTTGGGAAGTACATGCTAGCCTCCATCCTCCTAGCACCGGTGGTATCATGCGATAGGAGGAGTCCTGGCTACTGGATGCGAACTGGAAATTACCTGATTTGTGAGAAAAATTAAATAATTGCTGTAACTTTGAAGAAACATATTTACAACATGAAGCTGTTATTTTTTATGTAATTTGACATGATGTACGTATTAGCTGATAATATACAAAGGTCCCAGAAAATCTTGCACATTTTGAAGGTTGGCTTTGTTTGTTTGTCAGCAATGCCATGTTGAATCCTCGGTTAGTAGATGTCATATAACTGTCGATACACTCATCCCATAGTCCAGTCTTTGCCTCTTGCACAGAGAAATGTGAGAAAGGTTCTTGAAACTTAGGGGGAGTTATGAACCGGAGGGTCATGAACCCCAACCTCCACTTTTGAGGATGGTTTGGCTTAATAAAAGTGGATAATTGAATGACTAGTTAAAGGAGATTTGCTGTGTTTGGCATAGTAAATTAAATGTTTATTGGTAGACTCGGCTGATGGCTGTTTAAAGAACCCTAGCATGTATTTTTCTTATCATAGTTAGATAATGAGAGTTCGGTACATGGAAGTGACAAACACTGTTGTTCCTCCTTCAAAAGAAAATCCCGAATAAGCAAAACAGAGATGCAAAACAGGCTGATTCCAAACAAACAGATATTATAACAGACTTCACTTACAAACTTTACATACACCCAGTCCACTAGTGAAAAGCTAAGGTCCTGTCCACACATATACATGGCAAAATAATATACTCATCTATCCTGGGAACTTTTAGACTGTTCAAAATAAACACCATCATAGACTCTGCAATAAATAACATTTTGACTTAAATTGAGCTTTCTATCAACAACAGCTTTAAAAGCCAAATCCAAAACGCTATTTGTAGGCAAGATAAGGCCAAATAGCGTTGAACAAACCTGCTGCACAATTATGAAATGCACTGATGGGATTCCTCAACCACTGCCGAATAGACCAGAAAATATGGAAACGAGCCATGAATGTTCCTCATTCATTGACCCTTTTAAATACAGGATCTGACATGGCTTGAGCACTTTTTGTTCTTTTTTCTACCTTCTTTTTTAAGCTCTGATGAAACGGCACCGCCGTTATTGTTTGAGCCGTGGGTTTGGTGAACCATTCAAACGCGATTGCCTCATGAGAGCATGATTGCGTGTGATGGTCTCAGAGCATGCTCTTCCTGTGCATTGAGAACATTCAGCCTCACTACGGTATCAGATCAGATCCTCCTCCGTCCTCTCCCTTCAAGTGCAAAGAGTACGACTGGTGCCGTCGTCTGGTCTGAGAAAGTGGACATACTGTTACTAGCTGTTAGCAGGACTGGTCTAATGTGGTAAATAAGGTGTATTTTAAGTCTAATTAGTCTATTTACAACCCTGTTATTGACCCTGTTACAGAATGAAACGTTGATTTTCCTTTTATGGAGGGCTTGGAAAAGAAAAACAATAAGCTTTGCCCTAATTGGCTGGTTCACAGCACTGACGACGACTCACAGAACCTTCCTATTATAATATAGTTTTAACACTGTGACAAAAAAACACTGCAGTCGATTCCGAGTCTTACCGAAAATGCTGTCCTCTGGTTGTGTCCTCTCAGCGCAATGTGCTGTTAGCAAGCTGAAGAGATTGTAGCCAGCCAGCTTTTGGCCTTGCCCCTACTCACTTCCCCAGGTTTATCATTCTTGAGTCTTACAAGGGTTTTCCCTCCTGATGTTTGGTTCAGCTGAGGTGGTCCAGTTTATGTTTGGGAGAGAAGAGATGGTAAAAGGCTAGTGTTAGTCGTCACATGCCGAGTTTGAGCTCACCTTCTGCGAACACTAGCACAGCACAAGCCGAGATCATGAGGCCTGATTCACATAGCAACATCTATTCCCATAACTAGCAGAGTCTGGAGGTGATGAGCTGCTCTCTAGTATCAACAACACCATATTCTCCTGAAGTTGCTGTCACAATTTACAGCTTCACCAGCTATGACTAGAGCTTTCTCCAGTGGGCGGGGTTTAGGTAATTGTTGGGGGTGTAAATGTAATGAGTGAAGACTGTGATGTAACAGTTTTAGGGGTTTGGAATTGGCCTGTTTTACAGGTCTGGATTGATTCTTCCAGATTGAAGGAGGAACGGCAGTTTGAGGTTTGTCACTTCCATGTATCAAACTCTCATCATGCAATTACACCAAGAAAACTACTTTTGTCATCTTAGGGCATCCCAAAATAACAATTTATTCATTAAATAAGAATTGACTCAGAGACATTATTCATTATGGCACCAAGTCACTAGCAATGGTTTGTTGTAATACTGACAGGCCATTAGCCATTTATGTTGTTAAGATGCTAATGGGAGGACTGACCTTTCTTGACAGCATTGTCATGTCTGAAGCATTACAATAGTAAATAAACAAACAAGTTACTCACTGCTTCTTTACTGAAAGCCTTTTTGATTAAGTCATTGTATCCATGTGACACATGTTTGTAGAACATTTAAAAAATGTCTTGCTGTCAGTTTTTCAGCTACCTTAAAAATATGTTTATCAAAAATATGTTTATCAATTACTGTCTTTAATTCATATAACATGACGAATTCGAAGTGGGCTTGGCACCAGAAGGTTGCTGGTTTAATTATCTGGATTTTCCAGGAAGTGGGGGATATCCATGGCTAAGGTGCCCTTGAGCGAGGCACCTAACCCCCAATTGCTCCGAACGGCTGAGGTGGCTGCCCACTGTTTCAGGTGTGTGTTCTCACTGCCCTATTCACTAGTGTGAGTGCAGGTGTGTGTTCGCTGCCAAAGATGGGTTAAATGCAGAGCTTGAATTCCATTGTACTGCTATTCAAAGGCGATAAAGTGTGCTTTCCTTTTCCTTCCATATGATTGTCCATTTTTAAGCAAGCTTACTTAAATCCTAGTGGTTTTCTAGTGGTTATATACTCTATATACACTGATTACACCTCCGAGAAGGGCCAACTTAGCCTGAGCCTTTCTGCCTCGAGCTAATTCATGCCATAGAACCCAAACAGTTTGGGAGACATTTCCCCTCATTAGGTCAGCTGGTGTGAAAAAAACAAGAGTTGTGGAAATAATGTCCTGAAACAGGAAATAATTGGCAGCTTGTGACACCCTCGTTATCGGTATGCTGATAATTCTATCCCTGCTGCCCTCATTAAAGCTGACAAGTCACGCAGCGATTAAAAATCGGAATGCTGCAACAACAGTGTAAGCATTAGGATCAGTGACTGCTTTAACTTCCAGTGACAAGGAAAGCCTGGCCAACGACTCCTCTCCAGTCAGTGGGGAAGCTTCAGCCTCAGTGACTACCAGCGATCCAAACTGACAGCTTGCTCAAATGGGGGAGAGAGAGTGGGGCCGCCAGTCCAGTAAGGGGCTATGGATGGGTATGTGTGCATGTGTGTGTGTGTGTGTGTTGGGTGGGGGCGGGGAGTGTGCCTCTCTGTGTTTCCACTCCCTTCTTCGTACAGGCTTAGTCAGAATCCACTGCTGGGAGGAAAAAGGACAAAAAAAGGAAAGCGCCTTGGCAAGCGAGGCTATGGAACACACTGAAAGTCGACACAGCGACAACCTTGAGTGGAAAATCTGAATGTTTACGCCATATGTTGTTTTCTCAATCTGTTATTTAACAAATATTAATGTAGACAGTGGAAAACAAGGCAAGAGCAGCTTGGGTTCAGAGCTCGCCTGGCTCGGATCAGGGAAAGAAGCATTAAGGCCTTCATTTAAGTGATCAGCGGCCAACTCAAATTAATCATCTCTGAAGGTAGAGCAAGGGGAAACTCAGGTATGGAAAATGAATTACACACTGTGAATTTGGTATGAACATGTTGTCCAAATGATGGGTCCAATTAGTTTAAAAAAAAGGGAAAAGAACTAGAAGTTCTCCGAAAAGACTTCTAGCCGCAACTGAGATGTTAAACTCTATGGAACTTGAATTCCTCAATCAAATCACTAGGGTTGGGTAACATTCACATTTAAACTCAAATCAGTACTTTACCAGCACCAGTATCGAATTCCAGGTACCAGTACCAGTACTGATATCGAGTCAAATGTGAACAGTACCAGTACCCAACCCTAATCATTTGAGTGAGGAATTCAAGTCGCTGTTCCATAGAGTTTAAGCTTCTCAGTTGTCAGTAGTACTTTACTCTCTCTGTAATTTAAAAGTCATTTCAGTCATAAAAGACATTTACATTCACAGCATTTAGCTGACGCTCTTATCCAGAGCAACTTACAAGGTTACTTGTATTACAGAGGTGGACCAATGTAGTGTTAGGGGTCTTGCCCAAGGAGTCTTATTGGGGTAGGGTCGCAAAGTCACCCAGACTGCGAGAATGGTGTGGTAGATCCCTGGCTGGTAGTGGTGTCATCTGTTGCACCACACTAACCACACTTTTCTGAAATCCAAGAGTGGTAGCAGTGAGAACAGTCTCCTCCATCAGGCAGAAGCAAAAACTGCTGTGGGTGTGTGTGCTAGTCTACTGTTGCTAACATCAACTAAGCATTTTTGCTGTTTCTTGCGTCTAAATGACCCAAATTATACCATTATACCAGTCTGCACTGACTCAGAGACCTGAAACGAAAAGTTCCAGCTCAAGGTAAACACAGTGGTTTATGTGTATTGAGCGAAGAAATTGAGAGTTGTTATCATGCCCATAGACTATTCACCCTCTTCAGCATTGGCTGTAATGTTTGACATGCTGTTAACATTAGCGGCCACAGTTTTGTCTGGAATTCCTTTTTAGACTATCAAATTCAGTAAACTTTTGAGCTGCTACACTTGTTCGACCAGGTGTTTGCTCAGGTTAGAAATGTAGCCATGGCCAGCTTTGCATATTGAGTTACAAATATTACAGAGACCTCTGACTGTGTCAGGTTTTGACAAACGTAACCACACTTGAGACTTGAGAGCTTTCGGCTCGCTATTGCCCTGACTGTATGTTATACTTTATGAACTGAAATTTGTCACTGATTGATTTGGTGTGAATTGGTGCACAGTATCCCCAGCATAATTCGTTTGTTACCCTTAAAAATACAGACTTTGGTACCAGACCCTACAAAGAGTATTTGACTGAAGAATTAGTCACATAGTTGAGTCGCACTCAAATGGTTGAATAGTAATCTTTAGCTAATAAAAGTCAGGATGTTTATTATGGATGTTTTATATACAGGTTAATTAACGTGTCTCCTAAGATGTTAGCATCTCAGTATACTTTACAGTAGATCTAACAGGGTTAAGCAGAGCTTCATTTCTCAATCTGTACACTCTAAGCAAAATGTGGTATTATATTTACATTTACATTACATTTATGGCATTTAGCAGACGCTCTTATCCAGAGCGACTTACAGGGTTATTTGTATTACAGTGGGCCAATGCAGTGTTAGGAGTCTGGCCCAAGGACTCTTATTGGTGTAGTGCAGCATAGTCACCCAGGCTGGGAATCAAACCCCAGTCTCCCACATGGGGTGGTAGCTCAGTGCCAGGTAGTGGTGTTATCTGTTGCGCCACACGACCCTTTTTGGGGATATATATAGAGAAGAACATTCAAATGGTCATTTGAGTTGTCATGGTTCTAAATAGCCTGAAGAACTCCCTTTCGTCAGGACTTCTCAGCAAGCTGTTTAGATTAAACGGTCTTGTCATTGTTCGTTTTGAGGGTGAAGAGCCGTCTAATGTTATTTATGGTTGTTATTTATTGTATTATATTAATGTTTCTGTTGAATATGCACTGAAATTTGTATCTGAATGTGGAACAAACGAATACATTCATTATGTGTTTATATTGTATGTGAAGGAGAACGACTAGGTTGAGGACGCATGGGCAATTTCTGAGAAATCGCACAATGAAGTCCCATTGTACTGTATCATATACATCAGCAGCGAGTCAGTCAGTGAGTCGCTGTGTGTGATCTCACAATGACAGTCACTGCATTTTTTTTGTTTGTTTTGTATGAGATGATAAACTGAGAGCTCGTCTCCTCTCTTCCCGTCACTCACAGTAAATCCTGATGGATCGGAGTCAGCGTGGTGCCTAGGCCGGCGTGCTGGGCATGTGGACCGAGGTGATGGATGACTGGGGGAGCGCCAGTGGAGAGCAATCTCTCTGCCCATATGGGCTGGTGGTGGTGGCAGGAGGCGACTGGGTGATGGCACTTTGAGCGCCAGGCGCGCTTTGGCCGGCCACCAGGACCTGTCATCACCCACTCGCCCGCTGGGCCCTGCAAACCGCCGTGCCTGAGAGAGAGAGAGACAGAGAGAGAGAGAAACTGACTGCCACTGCCCACTAACAAGCCTGGAGTGGCCTTTTCTAAATATACGACAGTAAATATGCCAAGAAAAGGTTCACATGGTCTCAGAAGTGGCAAGGACAAAAAAAGAAAGATAATAAAGATGATTGAGTCTCTACCGTTTAGGCCAGGCCGGAAATGTGATTACTGTGGGGATAAAAAGAAAAGGAAAACTGGCAACAACATGATCTCCCCCTTTTCGGAGAGGGCAGGCAAAACCGCACATGTGAAGGAAGTGGCCAGAGCGTCTTGCGTCAGAGGCTTGGATACAGCCGTCTCGAACGCGTTACAATTCAAAATGAAAACAGAGCGAAGGCTCGGCTCTGTTGTGCATGGAGATTTATGGACTTGGATGCAACTCTGAGGTGCCTGTGTACAAATGATTTATCAATGCGCTTTATGTCTGTGCTCACAGAAAAAGTGCTGGCCATCGCCCACTGAAATGGAGACCAGACTAGACCGTGAAACTTCACCATATATATCTTAATATCGGCCCTTGGGTCGAATGGCTCGGGCGCCATAGTGCCATGGACACGACAAACACAACACAACAACCTTAAGGGGAAAAACAGCCATATAGGGATCTCTATAGAGAACTCAGCCCGTCGAATCACTGTGTTGATATACTGCATGGTAAAAAAATTTCTCAGTGTTCTGTATGGCTATTATAATGAACATCATGAAGATCTCCCCTTTTCTTGTCTTTTTTCCGTATGGATGGTCAAAGCAGGCCAGCGTTATTGCTAGAAGCTAAACCTTTACATAGGCGATGAATGTCTGAATCTGCTGGATCTATCTCTGCTGTGGTATGTCAGACTTTTTTTTTTGTCTAAGTAAATAATATTTTAGCAAAAAGAAAATCAGTGCAATTTCAGTGAATTCAGTGCAATCCAGTGTTCTGGATAGGTTTGGTCTAGAATTTAAAATGTTGCCTTAATTAATTAAATTTTCCATATTTACCAATATATCTCAAATTTGAATGTAATTTTAATTCACAATGTTTATTTGCATTAATGGAATTTGTCTGCTATTTGTTACCCACAGTGACTTACAGATAACTCACACAGGTTACACAGGTAGATGAATGCAGAGTCTTCCCCAATTACCCTTATTGGTGTAGCATGGTGTGCTTGCCCAGGTGGGCAGTCGAACCCCAGTCTGCCATGGGGAAGGCAGCGTTGTTCCAGCTTTATTAGTGTTACAATATCAAACTGTGTACAACTAAAGTTTAACTAAATAATACAGTACTTCAAAAAAGGTTTTCTTTCTAGAGATTGCACAACATCTGTGTGTAGCCTTGACTATCATATGGCTGCTGTCCAAAGGAAAGCATGCACTTCATTTCTGTCTTCATTTTTAGTTTTCTCCATGATTTAATGACTTCTCCACTTCTGGATGAATAGACCAATAGAAATACTCTAAATTACTTAGAATATACTGTTATTAACATTAACTTTCATTCAAAGATGTACCTTCTCCTGTAAAGTCACCACTTTGGAGATGCATGTTTTTCCTTGGACAGCGACGATATTAACTTTGTTAACTAGCTTAGTGGTCTAGAATCTAGAAGTTTCCTAAGTTCTATTTAAGTAATTTCATGTAGAAGGACAAACAAACTCTGTTTTTAAGCTTTACGTTATGAGTATTAAAGTTTTTAGTGTCCAGCTTGTTCATCTAGGTTATCCTCTGGTTAGCTAGAGTTGGCTAACTAGATTGTCCAAGAGAAGAAAAACAAGTTTGTGGACAATGTATTGCTGTGAAGGTGTATATGCATAGAATATGGCAGTCAAATATTTAGCTACAAATGTTTAGCTACAGTTGCAATCAAAATTATGCAAGAAATATTGCAAAGTAGACTTATGCAGTCAACCATCACAGTCAACACACCCCTTGCCAGTCCAGGTATTTGGGATGTTTTATCTTCAACTCATTAAGCCCTTGATTTGATACCTTATTTGCAAATGTGTGTTTTATGAGATATTCTTTTCAGAGGGTTGAATAACTCTGAGCCTGCAGTCGTCATTAAAAGTGGTATTCTGTGTTGAATTTGGAAAGAGCACTTGTTCTATTAGTTGTGTTGTGAGCTATTTAAATTGGCCTTGTTTGATTGGTTTATTAAACGTTTGTTCATTTTGCTAATAAACCTCATTTGCAATGATGGTGAAATAAGTCAGATTGCAACTGTAGCTTCATTTAACACAGATTCTATGATCTGTCAGTACATTTATACAGTAGTTCAAGCTAGAACTCCCAGTGGATTCATGCTCATTGGGTTTGATGGTCTAATGAAGGAGCTGTTAAGCAATGCTGTCAGCATTTTAACAGTATATATCAAAACCGAAATTCCTGTGCTCCTGTGAGTAATGGAGAAGCAAAGTGCATTATTATTGCTCTCCGTGTCAACGTTTTTAATTATATTTTAGGCACAGCTCAAGATCTCATTAAATTGGTGGGTTTTATTTGGTAGATTGAGAGACAGCTTAGTGTCAGCCCCCTTGTGATGGGTCCTAGAATACATTCATGTGCTATAATCCCATGATTTTGAATTCATTTTCCAAACCTACCCATAAATCGCCAGAGACACCCTTCAAAACGTGCAACAGTAAATGTCACGGATTGTTCTGCCAAAGCAGGATGTACCCCAGTTTAGCTCCGCAACGGGAGAAGGAAGACGAGGAGGAGGAGGAGGATCATTTTGAGAAGAAAGTGCTGCGTTCAAGGTCTTTATTTAACCCTCATTTTGGGGATTCATGTGTTGTCATGGGCTTTGATGCTTAGCTGACAGGGGAAGGATTACAGAGCAACAGCAAACACATTTACAGCCATTGTAAGCAATTAGAAGTATTAAAAACATGCACACTCTTACACACACTAACAGGATACTGTAAACCATTAAGGGACTAAAGTCCAAAAGGGGGAAACAGGAGAAGATAGCAATTAAAAGAATCAAATCTGATCCCCCAACATCTGTCTACTCTTATTAGCATGTTTAGTAGTTCTGCACTCAAGGGACTGGAGGAGATTAAAGGATTGTACTCATCTGGCCAAATTGAGTGTTCACCCTGAAATGACTGGGCACATTCAACAGCAAATTAGTCCACCTGATATTGACACTGAGCATCGATTGTCTCCGGCTGAACAGAGCAGCGTAAGTGTGTGTTTCCTCTGCCTCAGATCAGGCCGATCTCTGACTTGATCACAGCATCTCGCGGCAATGAGGAAAGAGTGCAGGGTCAGGACTTGTTAAGCCACTCAGGCATAGTGAATGCATCCACATTCCGTGTCTCAGACATCAGAAAGGGGATGTATTTGTTAAGGCTGAAACAACCCTGGAATGTCCAACAGTATACAGGAAGGTATGGCATTTATGTTTAATATAAACAAATGCAAGGTTATTTTCCAAGGAATGGACATTTTCTATTGGTCAGTGAAAAGGGCAGCTGCCATTTTTTTATTATTTAAAAGAGACTATAATTCCCAGTGTATTATAGTTCCCTATGTACTTTGGGAAACACCCATGAAACCAATAAACCAATAAAACTTTAAATAAGGGTTTATATGATAAGTCAGGGTTTTATATTAGCCTGCCATTTACTCTTCTGTGAAAAACAGCTCATTTTGAGACATTGATTTGGTATAATAATAACCACTGATCTAACTGGTTGTCTCGGGAAAGTGGGCGGGATAGGGGTGTGGCTTTGTACAACAAAGAAGAAAAGTCAACCACGGCTGCTGGTCAAACAGACAGTACATGTTCATGTTTTTAGCTTGTTTAAGATAAAAGAGCACATTTCACAGAATCATGAGCGTAAGGCAGCCAATAATAGTTTCACATAATGATGCTTAACAATGTTTAGGATGTTTACAAGTAGCTGTGGTTTAAATGTTAGCCCTGTTAAGTTATTTCTATTAGCCTGATAATGGTAACGCCAGCTTCTCTAGGTCTTCATCCCCTTCATATACCCACACCTCACGGTCTAGCCCCTCTTAAACAAACTTTGCACCCACCTCCACCCCGTCTCCTCCCTCTTTTTTGGACCAAAAGCTCGGTGCAAAGCCAGAAACATGTAGACAACAGGTTACTGTGTCCTCAACAACAACGGAAAGGCTAATGCTAATACCAAGACCTGTAGAATAAGCTCTGTTATCAAGTAATTAAGCCAACCACAGCCAGTTAGTCATTCAACTGACAAATAATCAGCGTTAAAATTTGATGTTAAAATTACATCAGGTTTCGTACTGTTAGCTGTTAGCATTAGCTAGTGCTAAATAACCAAAGGAAACACATAGCTAGCAGGAATTATTGCCTGTAGTTTTGCCACAGACAGTTAAATGTTTTCTTTTTTAGAAAACGATTCGCTGCTAGTACCGTATTGTAGTTACCTAGGATGGAAAAGCAGTAAGACGCAAAGTGGTTAGCACACATGTAGCCTTGTTACACATGTAACTTCTGTCCTCTGAGGCTGAGGGACATTGTATTGATTTGTGCTGGTCTGTACAGACCCACAACAGAGCTTTGGCATAATGCTAGTGGGTCTAGCAGGTCTAATGTGTCCACATGTGGCATAAGAAAGGGAACTAAATCTGAACGCCATGTTGAATCCCATACATTCAATCATCAACAGCTCCAAAAAAATGTGATGGGGTTGCCTTATTTTACATTTTCCAGATACCAGCTTGTTATAATATGTTCCCTTTATCAAAAATGTTAAAATAAATAAATAGCCATGTCAGAGTTAGGTTCAGTGCAACAGCAGTGATAGGTAAACATGCATGAATGCACTAACAATAACTTATTTAATGGGTTTACAAACCAATAAGGGAAGTCCATTTATAACCAAGGAGTTCAAAACTGGTGAACTTCTGCAAAGGTATCCAAAGGATTCCTGTTAAGGCTTTGGTGCTTTGTCAGAAAGTTTGAAGTTTGCCCGACAACTTTCTCAAGTTGCCTTCGGTGGAAAGCAAGAGGGAGCCTGCGAATGAAATCTCTCTGCAAGAAACCTGCGCACACATTCGCATGGAAAAGAGCACATGTATCTGTTTGGCAAAAATTCAGCTGCAAAGGAATCGATGTTCACTTCGTGCCAGTGCCCTGAGCTTTATGAACGCGTCTAGAACGCCAATCTGAGATGAATGGAGGATAAGCCATTTCCAGCACTCTGCCATAAAGCAAGCACTGCAGTGCTGCCTGCTGTTTTTGGATTCGGTAAAGTCCCATCTCCAAGCGAGCACCCCCACTGTAACAGCACACCGCACTGAAGTTTATAATCTCATAAACATCGCTATATCTGCACATGGCCTCCGAACGAGGGATGGAGGAGAGAGGAGCGATGCAGAACTGGATAACATGCCTTCTTGTTCATTATATTAATGAAATTCATTAGTAACAGTTAGCTAGCGCTAATCTGCTGAAATTGAAATATAAGGCTGGCATTACAGACAGAATATGAGTAAAACGACAACTTCATTAGCATAACTACAACTGTGCATCATAGACGTCATTAAAATTGCTCCCAGAATTGCCATATTAGTTGTTTTATGAGGTAATTTTTATGCGCAGTAATAGAATCCTTTCTTTACCCTCCAGTGCATATTAAACTCACTTATCTTTTTGCACAAACTCACGATAACCCTTTCAGAACGTAATGAAGGAATATGGTTAGCTGCCCCATTTACGGGAATGCGTTGGCTGGTGTTGGGAAAACAGATGCCGTTCTTTATTTTTAGTATGCACAATTAAATAGCAAACAAAATCCAACCTTTTAAATCAAGCAAACCTTTAAAATCTACCTATATTAGGCTATTATGCTCCCTATACACTCTAAAGTGCTGCAAAGGAACCAATTTCGGCCCCATAAGGAACCATTTTTGTAGAGATAAAGCTGTGAAGAACATGTTTTTGGCTTAAAGAAGTGGATCTAAGGTTTTTTTTCCCAATTTGAAAATTTCACACTCACATTACTTGTCTAAAAGTGGTTCTTTGAGGAATTATAAATGGTTCTTCCATGGCATCACTGAAGAACCCTCTGTAGCACCTTTATTTTTAAGAGTATATACTTCGATTCTTCCTTCACTTAAGATGTAGAGGTGTAGAGCGAGGGTCATGACCTCCAAATAAATTATTAAGTGTTAACTTCAATGTCTTGAAGGCCAGAATGAGAGAATGGAGAAGGTTGGCCTGAAGGAGTTCCAGAACAGAAGTCAGGAGGAAAAGGCAAGAGGCCAGACACATAGCGGCACGTTAGGAAACGCCAATAAATGAAAGATTAATGCTTTAACCCTGATTAGAAATATTGCGATTTTTCACCAGTGTCAGTGCAATAAGGGCATCAGCAACATTACACTAGTTACTGGCTTTCCATAATTGAGACTTTAGCTCCTAGCTGTGCCCCTCAGCTTACCATCCATCAAGCAGGGTTAGCTTCAGACATGGTGACAGCTTCAGATGGGGAAAGTGCCTTTCAGGTAGCCGGGCAAACCTTTTAAGTCATTTATCCACAACCGTAGTACTTAATTGTCTTCCCCCCTCTATTATTACTTATTTATCTGTTTCTTTTCCTTTCTTTTTTCTCCCTTGCTTCTCTGCAGAGCTGGCCTCAGTATAGTTAATACAGCGTTCACCCAGTCCTATTAGGGCTTTAGTCATTTGTAAGCTCCTGCCTGAATTGATGGAGATCAATGAGGAATTGCTGGTATTGTGGCTTTTTGATAAGTTCACGTCACCTTTGTTCTGGTTTCTACACGCATGATAGAAGTCATAGCCGTTTTTAGATCCGTGAGGGCTGTTTCGTGCCGTATCTTTCCTTACCTGCTGTGTTTCTGGGGAGTGCCATCTGCATCAGCCTTATCCTGCTGCCTCCTCATCTGAGAGGGACCACTGAGAGAGCTTAAACATTTATTCGGCACCATTGTTGCTGTTTACCACAAAACATCTGCCCATCGCATTTACCATCATATATCATGGACGGGGGGAAAAAACGGCAGGAAAACACCCCATGTGACTTTAAAGAAAGTAGAAGTCTAGTCTTGTCGTGGCATTTCAGAGATGTTTGATGCTTGGAAAAACTTTTGAAGTTGGTAAAGGTTGCTAAATTGCTGGCCATCAAAAATTTATGGGCAGGATAGCAAAATGACAAATCCCATTATCGCGATAAAGGAGGCTCATTAATTATGTCATCTAATTGGACAGAGGCACATGTGGAACAGCTCATCCAGAGTGGTCACTGGCAGCAGAAGAGCAGCCTCGCGCTTCAGTTTTTCTATTAGGAAACAGCATGTCCCCCAACTCCTTGAATTACGCAGCGCTTTATTGATTAATGACCATAATTTATTACAGAGAAGAGGGCCATGCATCCAGCTAAATGTACAATTAATCAATCCTCCATCAGATTATGAGGGGTTCTGGAGCTATTGCGGCCTGGGCGGCAAGAGAGAGGCTGCCGTGGGTGATTATGCTGTTCGCAGGGCTGCTCTTACAACGACTTAAGACTCTTTCATTGGGTTAATACTACCTGTCCCGTCTGACAAATGTTCCCCTCAGAAATTGAATATAACTACCACTGATGGACTGGCCGCCATGTCCCGGCCCTAGCTCTCCGTCAAGCCCGCTAGAATAATGTACCACCCCTATGTGCCCTGCAAAGTCATTTATTAATCTCAAAACCGAGAAGAAACCGCCTGTGGGTTGAAATACATCATTGTTAAATCAACAATATTATATTAAGCTGGAAACGGATGTGAGGTTAAAGGAACCCACGGCAATGTGAGGATAAATTTCAACTTTCTCAAATCCATTCAAAGCCATTATATCCAAGAGAAGCAGTAGACGCATGTCACATGTTAAATCCAGCTTTATAAAAGCTGTAATTGATCATAAATTTGGAGTGCCATGCCTCACAAGTGCCTGTTGGCATGAGTGTCATTTAGGCTGCCTCTAGAGGAGTAAACAGTGCAGTGGGGAGAGATAAAAGCTAAAATTATGTTATTTAAATATAGGCTAAAAATGTGTGTAGGCTAAAAAATGAAACTGAAAATACAGTCACTTTCAGCTCAGTGTCAATTTTTCAGCTAACCTCATTATAGCAATTGCCTCTAAATTCATATAACTAAAAGCTGCCTCTTAATCATAAGAATTTTCTTTTTTTAGAGCACTAATTTTCAGCTGTGATCATCTACACGCCTTACTTTTGTATATGGCAGTAGGTCTACCTGCCTGTCGATGAGGCAGAAGGCTGTTTGAAAACATGTAGCTTTATGTATTATGTAGCTTGTTGTAAGGTGCAGATTTTGGAGGTGTTTTCTTGAAGCACCTCATTCTGCACATAAGCAGAGCTTGTTAATTGCTTGTTAATGAGCTGAATCAGACATGCCAGGTGAGGGGAAGAACAGAAATATGCATAGTTTGGGGTCCCTAATATTATATTATAGGTCCCAGGCTATCAAATGAATTACCTTCTTTTATAATCATTTCAGTCAACAATTTCATGTTATAGAACTTTATACTATAACATGACAGAAGTGTAAAATATGTAGTTTGTAGCTAACTGGCTAATTGTAGTCTCCTAGTATGTTGGATTTGTTATCAGGGACAAAATGCACTTAATACTTTTCTAAATGTAAAATAATTTCCTTTTTAAGTTAAGGATCCTTGCATTATATTCCTATCATTGAATATGTCCACAGAAGGCTCACTGGATGTAGTGCATGAGTTAGAAATCGTTACTATAGCTTGTTTTAGCTAATTATCAATGACTATGGAAACAGGGGGCATGGAAGTGTGCTGATGACACTGGGGAGGTTTTCAAATCAAACCTATTGTGACTCATGTTTTTGTACCAGTTAGCAGTGTATATGGTTACCAGTTCTGTAATGGTGCATGTAATGGGCTAATTGGCTTTCATTAAGGTTCAGAACAATAGAGCCTCAAATCCTCATATTGATGTGATAAATGGTAAAACTATCACATGTATTGCAAGTATAACAGTTTCAATTTTGTTGTAGCTTTAAAACTTTTAATGTTATGACAAAACACAGAGATATTTTTGGGTAAATAACTGCCAATACAAACCCACCAAAATACAAAAAAAGATAAATGAAAAAACAGAAAATATAAATAAAAATGGGACTTAGTTCTCTACTTTAAATGCAAGTTGGGTTAATTTGGATTTAGGTGCACAAATTGATTTTTATTTAATTTTTAAGGACTGTCTTATGTGAAAATATGAGCACCCCTGTTAAAATAACTGATTTTGTTGATTTTTGTTGTTTGTGGAGGAAAAGAAAAGTCAATAAATCATATTTGTTTTCTGAATTTAACATAACAAAAAAAAAAAAAAAGAAAGAAAACAATGTGCAGAGGGCCATTACTTTTGCCCAGGCCACATTTAGAATTCTTTTGTTGCAGTATGTAAAATTAAGCAAATATAATCACGCTTTAGAATGTCTATGTCTACATAGGATATATATACATACACATATATAATAGATATGTCTATTTATATGTCTATAAAGGATGTGAACATATTTTCACAAAATGTAATTTGACCCGGAGTGCTCAGAGTTTCAAATTAGAATCAAATCAAATCAAATAAAATCACATGTATTGTCACATTACACAGGTGTAGAGGTGAGTGAAAAACTGCATCGTCCCTGACAGTAGTGAAAAAGACAATTTTTCAATATTGTGAATAGACTAAGATTTTGAGATTTAGGACCAAACGTTAGTATTATCTTATTATATATATGGTAAATTCTTTACCAAGCCTTTTCTCATTTGTTTTTGTGCTGGGAGATTTATTTTCTTTTAGGATGTAATGTCTTATTTTGGTGAAGTTACTGGAAATCTGGATGCAATGGATGTAGCACCAAACATATTTTCTGAAAGTAACATTAACTTGCAAATCATGCCAATTTTAATGTTTGTATTCTTGCTATTGAAATAAGTGAAATATGTTTAAGCTTCATGTCTGAGGCCATCTGTTTCCTTTTCTGCACTTTCCTGGTGTTTTTTTTCACATTTAAAAACAAACAAACAAACAGGGCTTTCTTCTACATGCTAAAAAACAAACATGCTAACAATGTTTTTCTGTTGTTTTCGAGTGATACTCTGTCTGCACAAGCAGCCGTCGTATGCATATTGGACTCTGACTTCAGCAACTTACTGCAAAATATACCTGCTTTCTAGTATAATGACCCAATTTTTTTCCCAGGACATTTTGGCATTTCTGTCCATTAGAACAACCTATGTGTTTGGCCTTAAAGGTGCAAGACCACAGGACTGACTGTAAAGGGCAATGCACTGAGATCATCAGGGGCATCTTCAATCGTCCAATAGAGGTTGGCAGGACTGGTGGATACCTTGTTAGATTGAGGTGCTCAATCAAGGCAGTGCTGGAGTGCCAAGCCGCTGCCGAGAGTGGTGATTACAGGGCTATGCGCGCAGAAGGCCGGGGGAAACGGACTAGCTCTCTGCAGGTGGCCCTCTGACATTCAAGCCTGCATTTTCTGAATCAGTCTTGAGTGATTAGGGCAGCGACAGGCAAAGGACAGATCAAACAATTATTTCCCCCTCTTCCACCTGTTCTTTTCTTGGCCTTACGAAAGAGGCAGGTCATTTTTTTCTCCTCTTAGTCTGTCTCTGTCTCTATATGACTCTTTTTTTATATTTTCTTTAAAGTCAAAAGAATCTTTGGTGTTTTTGTAGGGCTGTATCGATTGCATTACTCCTGCCAAACCATTTCTTGATGTCAAAACAATGATGCCTGACTCAAGCATGTCAGAATATAGAGCAAATGGCTTTGTGCCATAGCATCATGTAGTGTAGTGTTGTAGTATTGTAGTGTATGGCCTGGCTGATCAAACAAAAGCCACATGTTTTTTTCAATGCCGTATTCATTATGGGCTATGTTAATTAAAGGGCCTGTGTCATGGGAAATGAAGGAGTGTGTAGTAGTATGTCTCAAAACGTGCCATTCACTTTTTAGTACGATTGGTCCATGCAAGGACACAAAGCTGGGAAAAACAGTCTGTTCTGCATGTCTTGTATTTACCGGGTCTGTGAAGTCACAACCAACACATTTGCATATATTTGACAGTTCAACCTACAAAAGTTTTTAGTTAAAGTTTGTTTTTTGTTTTTTAAATGAGGCTCAATACCATATTTAGCAAATCAGAAAAGAGATTATTTACATGCAAAAAGCTTGTATCTGTATTTTTATGTTTTTTTTTTTTACTTTTTGATACAATTCTATCATTTTGGCCATTGTTTTTACATTGTATCCAAATGACATGAAGAATGGACCAATAGAAATGCTCCAAAATGACTTGAAATTAAATATTTTTACCTTGACCTCTATTGAAAATTAAATATGGTTTTTCCATCTCCCGTAAAGTTGCCATCTTGAATACAGTTGTTTTGCATGACGCCGATATAATCAATCTTAAAGGCACACAACACCACCAGACTGTTCAATTATAAAATATCATGGCTATGTTATGTCCTATCTGGAATTAATGCTAATTAACACAGTAACCAAATTATCTGATACAGCAGCCAATCCTATCTGGCAGTCAAACTAAGCCACCTAAGCCACATTATTATTATTTGTTATTATTATGATGGATTTGTCTGTATTTCCACTATTTATATAGATGTATGGCAGGCATTGAAAAGTATGGTGTGTGAATTTCTGCTGAGTGATTGTTCTAACGGTTCTACAGTAAAGAAAATTACACTGCAACCAAAATAGAGTCCTAAGAACACGAGCACTGAACACACTTCAGCAGTTACAGTGAGTGTATGAATCATCACAAGAGGGCAGCATTCAAGCCTACAGTTAGTTCAGTGTGGACTGGCTTCAGCACAGCCTCCACCTGAAACAACAGCCATAAAAACCACTTGCAGCCTACAGGTCTCTGACTCTCACAGGGAGCCATGACACAACCCCCGTCCAAATGCGCACACACACACATACACACACTCACTTCAAAATAAAGGTGCCAAAAGGGGTTCTCTGGGACCATCATTCCTGAGAAGAGCAGAACCTTTCGGTGGATGGTTCTTTAACCTCTTAAACTGGAGGTCTGTTTTGTAGTACTACTATACATCAAAACAAGTAATGTAGTAAAGAGAGTGAGAGATTGTAGTGTAGACCTAGAGGCGTAGGTCCACCTACAGGACCTTACAGCTTAAGGGGGTTAAGAAATGAGGTGTGCAAGTGTGAAGAACCTTTTTTTAAAGAGCCTCCTCAAGATGTAAAAATGTCTATACCAACTGGGGGTCATTTCCTAGAAGCATACAGCCAGCCAGGAACCATTCAGGAACCTTTATAATGGAACAGCAGGTTGACATGTCTTCCCAGAGCTCTAGAGAGGGTCATAGGCTGGGCTTGGCCTGGCCTGGCTTGGCTTGGCCTGGCTTGGCACAGTGGTGTCCAGTTCTTTTTGCAGGGTCTTGTCTCTGACATGGCCTTGAGAAGCTCCTCTTTCATTTGGGCAAACTGCAGAGGGGCTGGATTTATATTTATAGAGAGAGAGAGAGAGAGAGAGAGAGAGAGAGCTTGCAAGTCTCAGCAAATCTGTCTTAAATTGAGCAAATGAGTCCATAAGAAATGTCAATATAATAGCACAGATTAATTGAATGATGAATATGAATGATATATCAAGCTATTAATAAAGTAATGGCCCACATGATTAAGCACCGACGGAGGAATGCTTAGTTTTGTGTGTGTTTGTTAAAATGTGTACTTGTCCATTTGTTTATATGTGCATAGTGTATGTGTGTGTGTGAGGAATATTTAGTGGCAAAAAAAATCATTCATGGCTTTATGTATATGCTGCAGCAGAAAGCTAATGATGTTGTCATCTAAAGCATGTGGGGGAACTAATCCCAAGATTAAATTATATATGGATTTTAGTGCTTCTAAAAAGCATTGATTCTGTGATTCATTGTTTTAGCTTAGCACCAAACACACTATCTTAGTAATAACATCAATGATACAATTACAATGCAATGAATGCATGCCCTTTTACACAGATGGAGTGGAAAAATAAAGCAAAGAGGAAAGCCTGTTTTTTTTATCTATGTTCAGAATGAAAAACAGGGACCAGTGTTTTTTTTTATTTACATTAGGAGGCATAAGAAGTACAACTTGTGTCTTTTTATCATGTCAGTATTTAAAACAAGTACAACTAGTGTTTTTTTATTTACATTAGTAATCAAAACAAGTAAAACTAGTGTCTTTCTATTATGTTTGTAATCATAGCAAATAAGACTAATGCCTTTATTTACATCGGATTTTACAACAAGTAAGACTAGTGTCTTTTTATTTACCTTAGGAATCAAAACAAGTAAGACTAATGTCTTTCTATCATGTTTGTAATCGCAACAAGTAAGACTAATGCCTGTATTTACATCAGGATTCAAAACAAGTAAGACTAGTGTCTTTTATTTACATTAGGAGATAAAACAAGAAAGACTAGTGTTTTTTGTTTACATTAGGAGACAAAACAAGTAAGATTAGTGTTTTTTGTTTACATTAGGAGATAAAAGAAGTAAGACTAGTGTTTTTTTGTTTACATTAGGAGATAAAACAAGTAAGATTAGTGTCTTTTTATTTACATTAGGAATCAAAACAAGTAAGACTAGTGTCTTTTTATTTAGATTAGGGGATAAAACAAGTAAGACTAGTGTTTTTTGTTTACATTAGGAGATAAAACAAGTAAGACTAGTGTTTTTGTTTACATTAGGTGATAAAACAAGTAAGACTAGTGTTTTTTGTTTACATTAGGAGATAAAACAAGTAAGACTAGTGTTTTTTGTTTACATTAGGAGATAAAACAAGTAAGACTAGTGTTTTTATTTACATTAGGAGATAAAACAAGAAAGACTAGTGTTTTTTGTTTACATTAGGAGACAAAACAAGTAAGATTAGTGTTTTTTGTTTACATTAGGAGATAAAACAAGTAAGATTAGTGTCTTTTTATTTACATTAGGAATCAAAACAAGTAAGACTAGTGTCTTTTTATTTAGATTAGGAGATAAAACAAGTAAGACTAGTGTTTTTTGTTTACATTAGGAAATAAAACAAGTAAGACTAGTGTTTTTTGTTTACATTAGGAGATAAAACAAGTAAGACTAGTGTTTTTTATTTAGATTAGGAGATAAAACAAGTAAGACTAGTGTTTTTTATTTAGATTAGGAGATAAAACAAGTAAGACTAGTGTATTTTGTTTACATTAGGAGATAAAACAAGTAAGAATAGTGTTTTTTGTTTACATTAGGAGATAAAACAAGTAAGATTAGTGTCTTTTTATTTACGTTAGGAATCAAAACAAGTAAGACTAGTGTTTTTTTTTTATTTAGATTAGGAGTCAAAACAAGTAAGACTAGTGTCTTTTTATTTAGATTAGGAGATAAAACAAGTCACACTAGTGTCTTTTTATTTAGATTAGGAGTCAAAACAAGTAAGACTAGTGTCTTTTTATTTACATTAGGAGTCAAAACAAGTCAGACTAGTGTCTTTCCATCATGTTTGTAATCACAACAAGTAAGACTCATGTCATTATTTACATCAGGATTCAAAACAAGTAAGACTAGTGTCTTTTTATTTACATTAGAAATCAAAACCAAAGTCAAAGTAAAGCTAGTGTCTTGGTTTATCAGATTAGGGTTAAAAAAAGAAAGATGTCTTTTAGACAGTAAGTTTTTTAATCACATTTGAAGTCAAAACAAAAGTTTAATGACCTTAGTAATCAAAACAAGGAAAACAAGTGTCTTTTTTTACATTGCGAATCAAAACAAGAAAGACTGGTCTATTTTTATTCATGTCAGATATAAAAAAAACCCTTTTATTCATGTCTTTTATTCATATTAGGAATCAAGAAAAAAAAGACTGGTGTAATTTTATTCACGCTGAAGCCGTATAGGATTTCTCCTTCCCTTTTCCTCTCTCGCTCTTTTTCTTTTCCAAAGTGGAGCCCTGAAAACCAGGCTGGTGCTTCAAAAGCGAGGGATTAGAGTCTTTATCCCATAATTAATATGGTGGAGGGGAAGAGTGACAGCACCTGAGGACCGGCCAGAGCAGCCAGCATCCTGCTGAGGCCAGAGCGAGACCCGCTTACCCACAATGCAACACAGGCCAAGCCCATCAGCTCCACACAATGACCGCGTCTCCTTGCGTCTCTATTGATGGAGCATAATCTTCTTCTTCATGTGCCTTTCCTCGCCCTCTTTTTTCCCCCTCTCATTTAGCGAACACCGGAATACATATATCCGGGTGTGAGGCGCTACATAAAAGCAAACCTTCTTTTTGTCATCTGGCTCACCCTTGAAATATATCCTGGGAAATTCTTGACATGTTTTTTGGCCTTTAACCCTGCTGGGTCACTTTCATTTCCCACATACTGTTAAGCAAAATAGGCAGGTCCTCTGTAGCTGCTCTCTCTCTCTCTCTCTCTCTCTCTCTCTCTCTTTTCATTGCTCCATGACCACTTCACAACAGACTGCTCTGATGATTCTCATGTGAGCGTACTTCATTCATCCAGTTCATCCTCATTTAATGTCCTTCTGATGACCCCTGTGTGTGGATGATTTTGGATGCTTTTCTTCTCTAATTTTGCTTTGTCAGGAGTAAGAATACAACATGAAATTACAGAGTTAAATTAATCTGCAGTATTCATAATAAGTTGCAATATTCAGATAAATGACATGCAATGCCATGTATGGCTCTACTGATGGAGAAAATATTTTCTGGCTTGAGGTCTGGGAGGAGAAGCAACGTGTGTTGATTTGAAGTTGCCGTCAGTTGTTTTTGGAGAATTCCCTGCCTGCTTTGAAGTCTGCACCCCACTGAGTGACCTAACTTTGACACAGAGTGGTGGACAGAGCTATTTATATGTCTTTTGAGAGAAGGATTTTCCCCCATTTGTTGTTGTGGTTTTCTCATATCTGATGTACATAACCAAATCGTGTCATTTCTTTATGTATAGGTTTGTATGGTACACATACAAACCTAATGATCTTACAGTTCACTTAAAACAATTAGGCCAGTAATTATATATTAAAAATAAACTTCCTATAACAATAACAAAGTGTAAGATGTTACAGATTTTGTAATTTGTGGCTTTAATTTGTGTAAACTCTCAGTTCCAGACTTCATTTGCAATTAGACTGGTTTGTTCAACTAAGCATGCATATAAAGTTGTGGGTAGACAGCAGTAATGGATAGTTCTTTTAATCTTAGGGTGTGTTTTTTATGGGTGTGAATGCTCAAGAATATGTCATCACATTGGCTCTGGACATCAATTGAGTCCTAATCCTGAATCCGGACCAATACTGTGACTTTAGACAGTTATTTGTCATTACTTTTTTAATGACCATATTACCATATTATCCTCAACCTCTATGTAACTAACAGCCAATATGCCATGTGTTGGATCTATGGCTTTTTACATGCTCGCCAGCTTGAATAATAAATGCCCCTTCAGAGTGAATATTTCCACGCCCTTAGAGGATTACGATATTTCAGATTAGGGCTAATATGGCAAAAACAAGTAGAGCATATATGCTTTTTTCATTAAACACTGTAAGCCTGTTTGACCATTTTTTTAAAAAAAGTGCTTGCTGTAGAACTGGAGGTTCAAGCTAACAAAGCCAGCAGCAAAGTGGAGCTTCAGGTCCCCTCAAGAGACTGTACTGTAACAGGAATCCACCAGCTCTATGAACAAGAACGAAAGGGTACAATCATGGGGGCTAACCCATCTGCTCCAGTGTGACATTAATTATGCCTAATGGTTACAGATGGTTACAGTACCCACCCTAACCCCTGCCTGCTTTCAGATGATTCCTGGTTTCTTCTACATCAGGTACATGGTAAGGTAAATGTGCATGCCATTTAGCTTGGGAGTGATGGCCCCAGGAAGCATCAATGTGGAGTGAAGACAAGATGGTGGACGTAGCATGATGCTCTGGGCAGTGTTCTGCTGGGAATCCTGGTTTTAGGCATTCCTGTAGACATCAATTTGATATATGCCACCTAAATAAGCATGGTTATGGGCAAGATACAGTACAACCCTTCATGGCAGTAGTCTTCTCCAATGGCAGTGGCTTCTTTTAGCAGGATAATGCTCCCACACTGCACACTTGGGGCCTCATTCAATAATGTCTTCCTAGTTCTTAAGAAAAGTCTTAACAGAAAGTCTACATCAGATTCAGATGTGTTATTCTGAAGAGCTCTGCTCTTATGGTATTTGTAGAATCTTTGTGAGAATTTTCTTAAGAATGATTGGCGAATGAGACCCAATGTTTATAATCTATCAAATGAGAAATCCATTTTATTATTTTTAACTTGATGAGATGACCTGGAGTTATATGTCCCACTTCAACATGATCTCGCATAGAAATTACCTTATAGGTTGCTTGTTTCAGTCCAAAAATACTACCTATTTGTTATTTTCTTGTTCTTACTAACCATGCTGTTTAGCAAAGTACACACAAACACAAACACCCACACAAAAGAAGAATTGATAAAACAGCGCTGGGAGAAAAATTCTTCTGTTTATAAACTTTTTGGAGATTAAAAACACTACTGGACCAAAATTACTGGTCAGGAAAACAGTAAGAATTCATCATTTTAGTTTGGTTAAGGTTAGAATAATGGTTTAGAAGGGTTACGATTAGATGTAGGTGTAGATTAAGTTGTAGGTTAAGAATAGATCCAGATTAGATGTACATTAAGATAAAATTACATTTTAAAGTTTTCCTGTTTTTGCTTGGTTACGGTAATGTTGGATTACTGACTCACAACTGAGAATCAACTCACAACAGAGTCGATTCTTCAAGTCCAACATTATTGTGACCAAGCAAAAACTACAAACCAGTAAAATGTAATGTTTATCTTAATCTACACCTATTTTTCCCCCGTCCCTGTAGTCTTTTTTTTGTCACTAGAGGTCACATTGAATATGAAAAAATTAATTGTTTTACAAGACAAAACAAACAACCATTGTGAACATTTTCACAGGGAGATCAGGACGCCCAATTTCTAGATGACATTAATACTTGCATAAACAAGGAGGTGAAAGACCAAGTAGAGTTTTATAGATCAGTGTAAACCAGTGAATCTGATGCCAGGAAGGCAAAGAAGGCCATTAAGTTAAGAACTGGTTAAGAACTGTGGATTTCTGTTCATTTGACCTCCATATTTTGACTTCTTCCTTGTGATGAAGTTCCAGCTTCTTCTGTTAATTCTCCCACTGCTCAGTAGAAAGACAACATGCTCCTGAACTTAAATTGATTTAAAATTGTGCACTAGCTTACACACTTATAAACTGAGATAAACAAAACTGTGTCAGTATAGTGTATTATGCCACCTTTCACTAATATGAAGTTCATGTAAGGTGGCCTGGCAACAGCTCTAATAGGCTGAATGAAGGTCAGTGCTTAACTGTTCTGTTTGCCATCAGTGATCATACTCTATCAAATGAGAAACCTGTTTGTATTCATCCTAAGAGGAGAAGAGAAATTACTGTTGAGAGGATTTCTGTTACTTTGTCCTTCATTTTCGGATTTTTTACGTAACATGAAAGTCCATGTTTTACCATTGATCGATCACTGCTCATCAGAAAGACAACACGCTCCTAAAGTTTAACAATAAGCAATGATTCAGTTCCATTAAAGACTTCATTCAACCATTCATTAGCATTCTATAAACCAGGCCAAGCGAATTAACTTTTCGTTGCTTAATTGAAAGCGATTTTTCTTTTTTCCTGGGCTGCACTTGGACATGACAGAGCGGGGCCTGGTGACAGATGTAGAGCTCAGCACAAACAGTTTGAGGGAGTCAGTCTGTGATTGATCAGTGCCCTCTGGGAGAGAGGGAGAGAGAGGGAGAGAGAGACAGAGAAAAAGAGAGAAGCTTGGATTTGGCCTCTTCAGCTCCAAGATTAAAGCCTTAACAACTCGGCAGCCTGTCGTCCTCTTCTTCTCTCTCTCTCTAATGACGGATCCTGCGAGTGTGTGTATGTGTGTACCATCCAGGCTGGCGATGGATGAGGGACTGTCCTGCAAATTGTCACCACGTCTTTTATGAACTTCCCTCAGTGGCGTTTTGGAGCGGCGCTATTGGGCCGTCCGTCTGTTTGATTTAAAAAGCGGGCGATTTATTAGCGTAGCCCGCCGAGCCCTTCTGTAATCCCAGAGGACATTTTTGTAAGGGCTTAGTAGTGGCCTTAGTGATGCCACAGTACGATACTGTAAACCCACTTCAAAGAGTGTATTATTCTCCGACGCGGATGGCATAAAGAGCGTAATGACTTCACAGGGGTGAAGGAGCGAAAGGTTGGCCAGCTGGACCGCCTTTGTCTTGCTTTTGCAGCCTCGCTCTAACCTTCTGTATGGTTTTGCTAAAAATGCTAGGCTCTGGCATACAGTAATAGAAGTGTGGGTATGAATGTATGTGTGTTTGTGTGAGCGTGGGTGGTTGTCATGGTGCATGTGCATGGTCCAGAAATATAAATGTGATAAACATAATAATATAAGCAATATGCTAAATTACACAAACATCACAGTCAATGTTTGAGCTTTGTGTAGTTACAAACTGGCTCCACTATAAAATGCTGGTGGGTCACAATTTGTTTGCATTATTTTATGGGTCTAGTCGTACTTCTATAACTCAGTTCAATTCAACTCTATAACACGTTTCTGGTGCAGTAATAAGTAAAAGAAGTGGAAAATAGACAATATGTACAGTACAATAAGGCAAAGGTGTGATTTAATATGCAAATTGTTAATATGTAATAGTTCAGCAATTACAACCAAGTATTTAGCATTTACATGAGTACAGTATGTTCAGGTGTAGCATGCTAAGGTACACCAGGTCTGCTGTTTGTTAGGGAGTTCCAGTTAAAGTGCAAAATGCTCACAGTCCCCGGGTCATGCTCCTTGCCATCAGCAGCCAGAGTCAGAGAGGGCACAACTGGCTTTGCTTTCTCAGGGGTGGGTTGATGGCACTTCCTCCCCCCATCACTTCTAGTGTGATTTTGGCCAGCACAGGCGTCTGTTAGCTGTTGTATCGGATTGGAACTGGGGAGGTGCACTTTCCACAGAGGACACAGGTTCGAAGTTCAAAAAGAGGAGGTGGCTGGCGTCACATGTGTTGGAGGAGACATGTGCTATGTCTCATGTGTCTTTACCATTGAGGGCATTGCTAGTGATAGGGAGGGTTGATTGACCTTCCAAATTGAATAGAAAATGGGATACAATAAAAAATTATTTAAAGAAATATTGTATTGTGGCAAACTTTAAATAATGAAGCAACTGTCAACAAATTTAATGACTACTTAATGACATTCATTTGTGTCATTAATAGTGATTAATCACATTTCTCAAATGATTTACTTGGAAATTAAAATTTGATTATAGCTATACATGAACAAAATGATCTCCATGTACAGATTGTATGTATTACGTTTAATAATTCAAAGCCATCATTTTTATGGTGTGGAAACAGGATTTACATGGACCTGCATATTACATGATTTCCACAGAGTTAACACAGTGTCCAATTTTCATCTACAACCTTTAGTTAGAGCAACTCTGTCTGCATGTTCTGACCAATGTCTGTTTATATCATACCCTCAAGGCAGTGGTGGCACAGTGGTTAGAGTGCTGGGTTATTGATTACAGGGTTGTGGGTTCAGTACCCGGGTTCACTTAAACTGCCACAAAGCCCTTAACCCTGCCGGCTCCAGCGCTGTAGCATGACTGACACTGTGCTCTGTGAAAAGAAGGTCTGTGAATTTCATTTTATTCTACAGATTTAATGACAACAAAGGCATTTTCTTCATCTGGTGAGACAAAACATGCTTTCCCCCTTTGGGATAGTCTGTTGGTTCCCCATGTGCCACCAAAACATCTCTGCCCCACTGAAAAATTGGCTTTTACAACATGGTCTGAATGTGCTCTGTGGTGTCAGTTTGGTACCAAGAAGATGGCAGCAGATCCTGAATTTTGCAAGGTGAGGTTTTTTTGTTCCAGCTCACCCCACAGATGCGCGATGGTATTGAGATCTGGAGAATTTGGAGGCCTTGAATGTTATGCTGCAAACAATGGGCCTTGTTTACCATCCGTTCTTATAAATAAAACTTTGGTAACATTTCCTATGAACCCAGTGATCATAATTTATTATGAATGCATTTATAATGCATCATATGGCATGCATAATACCATTAAGGCTCTGATTCCTCAAGTATTTATAAAAGTATGTAACACAAAGCATTAGGCAAGGTCAGTAGATGCTTTAAGAGAAGTGAGTTTTAAAATGCCTTTTAAATGTATAGGAAGCTTCACCATAGTATATAATGCCTTATAGATCATTCTAAGCGCTCTATACTGGCTGTAAATGAGGAGTGGTTAAGTAATGCCATTACATTTGAAGGAAACTTTAAGTTAACTTTAAGGGAAGTGAGAAAGTCACATACAATGTAATACTTCAATAATGTGTAAAATAATAAAACATGATTAAGATAAAGGGTATAAAAGTGATTAAAAATACTATACCCTATCTCAAAATATCATAAGATCATAAGTCACACACCAAATCATATTGTCAGTACATATTTGAATTGGGGGTGAATTGTTTATGGCTGTTTGGAGAACTTTTTAATGTCACAGAAAAGTCGTCCAAGGATCCCGTACCTGTGCGTCCTACCAAGCCAATGCTCCCATTTAGAGATGCTCCCTTGAGATGCTGCATATGCTGCATATAATTATAACAGACCTGCGTTATAGTGCATTACATTTGTATGCACAATGTTCTTATGAACAGATATTATAATGCATTATGAAACCTGTCTTTATAAAGTCACACACTTGTACTTTTTAAAATGTTATGTTTCTTGCTACAGCAAGGTATTATGTATGACATATAATGCCTTATAAATATGTTCATAATGCATTGTTAATACTGGGTTTAGGACGTGTTACCAAAATTTCCTCTTGAAACATACTTATGTAGTTTTTATGAAGATTTACTTTTTTTTTTTTTTTTGGGGGGGGGGTGTTCAATTTACGAGGACAACAGAGAATAGGATACATTATTATCTGCGGTTTAAAAATACATCAAGAATCTGATGAAGAATTTTGGTTAGGTCTTTTCTCAAGAACAAATGTAAGAGAATTATTAGGAAAGACACTGGTGAATAAGAGCTATTGATTCCAAACAAAACAGCTAAGCACTGACCTTCATTCAGCTTTTGCCCTCACTGTGTGCACCTGTGAGCTGCCGGGGGATCCAGCAAGAAGGTAGGTAAGTGTGTGTATGTCTGTTTATAAAGAAAGACTGTTTCTTTTTCTCCTTTTTTTTATGACGAATGCCCAGTCTAGCAGGATGTGCTTCTGAATTTGGTAATCTAAGCACACAAACGCACGCCTCATCCCTCATTCCTAGAGTGCGGCAACAAACGGAAATTTAAATACAGTTGTCTGTAATGCACCCTTCATTCATAGAGGATTATATTTACACACCTACATCTCTACGTCTATTCAGCACGCCTCTTTTTTCCTCCTTTCAGCCGGACGCGCTTTCGGCTGGATCAATTCTCCCTCTCTTCTTTTTAATCCCTGGATGCTGTATGCCAGATGGCTTTTACTACATCGTTTATCTGCTAAGCAGACACAATTATCCAGCCCAACCTACAGCGTTTCCACGCCTCCACTTTGCTTGTACCCCTCCTCGTCTGGGCCGCTGAGGTAAGGCATTGTGCTTCTGTCTCCTTTAGCCTATTATTGCTGTTGCCAAGCCTTCTCACAGTCACTTCATATTCAGGGTAGGGTGGCCTAATACAACTACACTGACACGGTATTGATTATTTCACTTCGTAGGTGTGTAGACAAGCGCATGTTCATTTTGAATGCTGTACTGCCACATTTTCCCGTAAGCCTAATTTACCTCACCTTATTTATTATCATAGACAAAGCAACAAAAGACTGGGCTTCGTTTGACCATATAATAGTATTGAGCAGAAGTCTGAGACAATTCTCTGAAATATTTTCCAGTCAAAACAGCCAGTAACAGTTTTTTTCAAGAGATGCTCCAGAGAAGATTAGATATAAGATAATCCACTTACACATGGAAGGGGGGTGCCAAAAGAAAATAAGAAGAATCAGAAGTTTCTAAACTTGAGCTCAGAAAATAGAAACAGAGACGTTGACCTGGCAGACCATCAAAAGTGTCCTGATTAGATAAACTCCAAATAACACTTTCATCTTTGAGCCACTTTAAACCACTCTCGTTTCAGGCCTAAAGACATCCACAGATGTTTGTGTCCATCCTTCCACTGTGAGAAGACAGCTCAACACGATCTGAACAAGAAACTCTAACTGAGAAAAGGAGCATCTGATCAAATCAAACTGCTACTGTTCTTAGAACAGTGGACTGATCACCCTAAAGCCCAGACCTCAACATCATTGAATGTATTTTGGAATATGTGGAGAATGAGAAGCAGAAAATGCCCCAACTCAAGACTGAAGTTTGGAAATGTGAATCTTACTGCAGATTTCTCCAGAAACATTGAAAGTGAGTCTTGGAAATCTAAGAAAGGTAAAGTGTAGACATGCTAGAAAGTGAACATGTGATCATACTGTATGCAGTTGTTGGAGCTTTTGTGTCATTTTCTGCTAAATATAAATATAATAACCCCTTGCTTATAGTGCATGTTATTCAGTGGTCAGTACCTACCAAAAGGGCAGCTGGTGAACCGTCGACAGTGTCATGGACAAACAGGATGGAGGCTTACTGATGTGATCCGTAGAGGCACCACTACCACTTACAGGACTTTAAGGATCTGCTGACAACACCTTGGTGCAAAATACCACAGGACACCTTCAGAGGTTTTGTTGGAGTCCATGTCTCATGACGCAGTGGTGGCTCAGCCGTTAGAGCACCGGGATATTGATAACAGGGTTGTGGGTTCGATTCCCAGGCTTGGCAAGCTGCCACTGTTGGGCCCTTGAGCAAGGCCCTTTACCCTCTCTGCTCCCCGGGTGCTGGAGTTGGGGCTGCCCACCGCTCTGTGTGTGTGTGTGTGTGTGTGTGTGTGTGTGTGTGTGTGTGTGTGTGTGTGTGTGTGTGTGTGTGTGTGTGTGTGTGTGTGTGTGTGTGTGTGTACTCACTGACCCTAGCTCACGTGTGTGTGTGTGTGTGTGAGTGTGTGTTCCCTACCACAGATGGGTTAAATGCGGTGGACCCATTTCGCTGTACACTGTACAGTGACAAATATGTGCACCTTTACCTTTTATGAGCTGTTTTGGTAGTACAAGAATGACCTACACAGCCTTAGGTAGGCTTTAATGGGGTTTTAATGTAATGGTTGATTGATGCATACCCTTATCTCAACTTCAATTCAATTGAATTCAATTCAGTTTTATTTCTATAGGCTTTTTACAACAAATGTTGTTACAAAGCAGCTTCACAGAGATCCAGGTCCAAGCCTTTTTTGAGCAAGCTAGTGCCAGTGGTGGCAAGAAAAAACTCCCCAGGTCAAGAGGAAGAAACCTTGAGAGGAACCAAGACTCAAAAGGGTAACCCATCCTCCTCAGGTCGACACCGGATCATAATAAAAATCAAAACAGGATAAAAACAACAATAAAACTAAACTGAATTAAGAAAAATAAAATGGTAAATGTGGCGTCAAGCCAAACAACTTAGGTCAAGTCATATGTTGGCTGAAGTTGAGTGAGGGTAACTGCAGATATACAGTTAGTGGTTGTGTCTTGCTAGATTGTGATCAATTTTTGTAAGCAAAGCAACAAAGCACTGGCCTTCATTTGACCTTTGACCTTATCTCTACTCTCACTTTGTATTGAGACCTTTGTATGTAAGATCAGCCTGCATATCCTTACTTCGCACATCCTTATTGAAAAGCAGATCGTCCCAGTTTTCCTCCAAATTCATGGGGCTGGAAAATGAAATATGAAAAAATCAGACATCATTAAACATAAGCATCTATTTACACATCTATTGCATATTAATGCATTTACAGAGGATTTAAGCTGCTTTGCCTATAGAAGACTAACCTTTTTCTTTGGCGTCTGTCGAACAAATATGAAAAAAGGGAGTTCACATTCAGAAGGATTTCACACTCTTAACTTAAACTCCTGTTAGCTTGCACCTTGCAGCTGCAGGTGCTATCTCAAGAGGTTGGGAGAGTGCGTGCATGTGCATGAGTATGAGTGTATGTGTGTGTGCCTGCATGCGCACAGGTAAGCGGAGCCTTGAGAGGAGGTGTTATCAGTTTACGGTCTCACCCTTTCCGTAGGCAACTCATTAAGCCCGTTTCCCTAGAAACAATGTGTGCATCGAGTGGTTACATTAGCACGCGCCATAGACCGCGCCGGCTCCAGCGTCAGCCTCATGCTAATGAACATATGAATATTAATAAAGCAAGCACATTGGTGGAGCTGAGAGCTAATGCTGGTATTGATTAGAAGGCAATGAGTGAAAGCGTGTCGCTTGAAACATCCTCAAAAGCCTTGTTTTTTTTTCCATGACAGGTCCGGAACACCAATCCCTTAAACTGTCACAACCTGATCCTGAACTCAGGTGAGCAGCACCTATACCACCTATTTTTGCAGGCATGGCTCATGCAGTGACATGTTAAGGACTAGAGATGATTCTGAGACATTTAAGAAGTCAAAAGAGAGACGGATTTCCTGCCCACGTCTGCTCAAAGGCGGATACGCTGGGGGGAGTCACGGATGTCTCAAAACGCACAGGTAATGACGGGCTCCTTAATCAGACGCTTGGTTCTGCCCGTCCCGCTCCCTGTCACAGATCCACTTTAATATGGTAAACACGGGATGATGGCTAAAACAGTGTGGCTTTTATCGCCCCCGGTCCTGGTCACGCTGACATGAAAGCTGTGGATGATATCTCTGGTCTCAAAGTCTAGCGCATAATCGCTGTGTTAATACTATTGGGATGGTGTAAGTTTGCAACTCTTGGATTAAAATTAAGCCGAAAGCGAGGACTAAAATATGCATGTTTTTCCCCCAAGTGCAACGTTATGGCAGTCAACCTAAAATGAAAGAGCTGCTTCATGGATAATTAGCATTTCTCGTCCCTACGCCGGCAGGAGATGGCTCCATGCACTCTTCCAGAGCAGGATGCGGTCACTAGGAGCCGGAGAAGAAGGTTGTGAGTAATGTGGCCCACTCGAGCCGCCGCAAAAGCTCTGGAGACTTTAAGCTCAGTCACAAGATCCCCTCTGTGTCTTCACTGACTCCCTGACATAGTGGAACTCACCTTTTGTCTGTTACAATTCACTCTACAGTGCCTTTGTTCTCCTCTTTGGTGAAGAGAAAAAAACATTGTAACAGCATTTTTTCCCCGCCTTTTCGCTCCCCCACCCCTCTCTCCCTGCTGCTTTCTTTTTTTGAGCATGTCTTTCTCCCAGAACATTTTATGAAAGAAACAACAGTGACTTGAATGTGAAATGGCCCCTCTCAAAGCGCCGGGCCTGACAGGGAAAAAAGGGCTCGGCTCGGAATAAAGTGGCACTCCGTCCTCCCGCTTCACTTCTTTCCCTCCGCTGGGCCGCCAACATCACAATCCCGCCCCGCAGCTCCATGCCATCTCATTTGTCATGTTATCAAATGCAAACTTATAAGTATTTTGCTCACATATGCTGCGGCGCAGGACGATGGCCTGAGACTGAGATGCTCTGGCCACTGTCCAATTCTCAGCTGAATAAACAGAGAGTGAGCGAGGGAGAGAGAGAGAGAGAGAGAGAGAGAGCATTTGCCCAACTAGGTTGGCAGACACAGCCATGTTTGTCTTTCAGACCCTTTCCCCTACATCTTGTGTTTTCTTCTTTTCAGCCCTCTATTCTTCTTTTTTTTCTTGTTTTATCATTTTGGCTTTTTTTCTTTTGTCTCTCTTTTCTTTGTTCTTGTCTTTTCTTATATATTTTTCTTCTCTTCCCATGTTTTTCTTATTGATTTAGCTCTAATTTTCTTCTCTTTTCTTCTCTTCTCCTCTCTTCTCTTCTCTTCTTCTCTCTTCTCCTCTCTTCTCCTCTCTTCTCTTCTCTTCTCCTCTCTTCTCTTCTCCTCTCTTCTCTTCTCTTCTCCTCTCTTCTCTTCTCTTCTCTTCTCTTCTTCTCTCTTCTCTTCTCTTCTCCTCTCTTCTCCTCTCTTCTCTTCTCCTCTCTTCTCTTCTCTTCTCTTCTCTTCTCTTCTTCTCTCTTCTCCTCTCTTCTCTTTTCTTCTCTTCTCCTCTCTTCTCTTCTCCTCTCTTCTCTTCTCTTCTCTTCTCTTCTCCTCTCTTCTCTTCTCCTCTCTTCTCTTCTCTTCTCTTCTCTTCTCCTCTCTTCTCTTCTCTTCTCTTCTCTTCTCTTCTCTTCTCTTCTCTTCTTCTCTCTTCTCTTCTCTTCTCCTCTCTTCTCTTCTCTTCTCTTCTCTTCTCCTCTCTTCTCTTCTCTTCTTCTCTCTTCTCCTCTCTTCTCCTCTCTTCTCTTCTCCTCTCTTCTCTTCTCTTCTCTTCTCTTCTCTTCTCTTCTCTTCTCCTCTCTTCTCTTCTCCTCTCTTCTTCTCTCTTTTCTTCTCTTCTCTTCTCTTTTCTTCTCTTCTCTTCTCTTCTCTTCTCTTCTCTTCTCTTCTATTTTCTTCTCTTCTCTTCTCCTCTCCTCTCTTCTCTTCTCTTTTCCTCTCTTCTCTTCTCTTCTTCTCTCTTCTCCTCTCTTCTCCTCTCTTCTCTTCTCCTCTCTTCTCTTCTCTTCTCTTCTCTTCTCCTCTCTTCTCTTCTCCTCTCTTCTTCTATCTTTTCTTCTCTTCTCTTCTCTTTTCTTCTCTTCTCTTCTCTCCTCTTCTCTTCTCTTCTCTTCTCTTCTCTTCTATTTTCTTCTCTTCTCCTCTCCTCTCCTCTCTTCTCTTCTCTTTTCCTCTCTTCTCTTTTCTTCTCTTCTCTTCTCCTCTCCTCTCCTCTCCTCTCTTCTTTTCTCCTCTCTTCTTCTCTCTTCTCTTCTCTTCTCTTCTCTTTTCTTCTCTTCTCTTCTCTCCTCTTCTCCTCTCTTCTCTTCTATTTTCTTCTCTTCTCTTCTCTTCTCTTCTCCTCTCTTCTTCTATCTTCTCTTCTCTTCTCTTCTCTTTTCTTCTCTTCTCTTCTCTCCTCTTCTTTTCTCTTCTCTTCTATTTTCTTCTCTTCTCTTCTCCTCTCTTCTCTTCTCCTCTCTTCTCTCCTCTTCTCCTCTCTTCTCTTCTATTTTCTTCTCTTCTCTTCTCTTCTCCTCTCTTCTTTTATCTTCTCTCCTCTTCTTTTCTCTTCTCCTCTCTTCTCTTCTCCTCTCTTCTCCTCTCTTCTCCTCTCTTCTCTTCTCTTCACCTCTCATCTTTTCTTGTTTTCTTCTTTTCTTGATGTCTCTTCCCTTCTCTTCTTTTCTCTTCTCTTCTCTTCTCTTCTCTTCTCTTCTCTTCTCTTCTCTTCTCTTCACTGCTGTTTTCTTTGCCTTCCATTGCTTTATCTATCTTCTCTTCTTTTTCAGGGTGTTTTCTTCTCTCCTTTCAAATCTCCTCTTCTGAACTTTACTTTTTTATGGTTTTATCTCTTCTTCTTTGGTTTCATGTCTTTACTTATTAATGTATCTCCTCTCTTCATTTGTCTTTCCTTGTTTTCTTCTTTTCTTGATGTCTGTTGTCTCTTTTCCCTTCTGTCTTTTCAAATCTTCTGTTCTCTTCTTTTTTGTCTTTCTCTTTTCTTCTCTTCTCCTCTCCTCTCTTCTCTTCTCTTCTCCTCTCTTCTCTTCTCTTCTCTTCTCCTCTCTTCTCTTCTCTTCTCTTCTTCTCTCTTCTCCTCTCTTCTCTTCTCTTCTCTTCTCTTCTCTTCTTCTCTCTTCTCTTCTCTTCTCTTCTCTTCTTTTCTCTTCTCCTCTCTTCTCCTCTCTTCTCCTCTCTTCTCTTCTCTTCTCTTCTCCTCTCATCTTTTCTTGTTTTCTTCTTTTCTTGATGTCTGTTGTCTCTTTTCCCTTCTGTCTTTTCAAATCTTCTGTTCTCTTCTTTTTTGTCTTTCTTCTCTTCTTTAATATCTTCTTTTATTTTTGTCTTCTTTATTTTTCTTCTCTTGTCTTCTCTTTTCATTTAGTCTCTTCTTTCCTGCTGTGTCTGTTCTCTTCTTTCCTGTAGTCTCCTTTCTTCTTCTTCTCTCATGAAGTCTATTTACATCTCAACTCTTCTTCCCCTGTGTCTTTTCTTCTCTTCTTCTTCTTCTTCTTTTTCTTCTTTAATTTTCTTTTGTTCCTCTCCTCGTTTTCTTTTCTTCTTTTTGTGTCTCTTCTTCTCTTCTTCAATCTTTCTCTTCTACATATTTTCCTCTTCTCGTCTTGTCCTCTCTACTTGACTCTACTCTTCTCTTGTCCATACGTTCATTTCTTCTCTTTCAATCTTGCTCTTAATTGTCTTCTCTTCTCATTTTTGTCTCTTCTCATCTTTCTTTTTCTCTGCTCTCATCTAGTTGTCTCTTCTCCTCTCCATCTTTTTCTGCCTATTTCTGTCTCTTCATATTTCTCTTCTCTTTTAATTTGGTGTCTTCTCTTCTGTCCATCTAGGGAACTGAGGTGAAGTGCTAGCTAGCACTTTTAGCCAGTTAGCCCATTTCCTTAAACTGTATGAAATCACCAATGGCCAGGCCTTAATCAAACATGTTCAACATAAAAGGAGACGCTAACAGAGGGCTTTGAAGTGTTGTCACAGTATTTATTGCCTAAGAATAAAGGGGCTGAAGGGGAGTTGGGGGAGAAGATGTGGAGAAGGAGTGACATGGGTCACTTAACAGGCATGAAGAGCTACCAATTAAGCAAAGCAGGTCAACTGTCTGTTTCTATCTTTCTGATAGAAACAGTGTATTAGTCAAATAAATGCTAATCAATGAGCTAAACACACATTGAGGCTAATCACATTGACTCTGTGAAAAAGTATTGAATGAACGTTTTAATTGAACACTAGTCCCAATCTAAGCCTGGAAAGGTGACTGAAAAACTGACACCTGAGAATTTTAAAATGTGTTGTATTCAAATTGCATACATGTGCTACCTTCTAAAACATACACTGATTAGTGTTATTACACAGATCAATATACTAGTATTTAGTATTTAGCAGTGCAGGCCAAGATCCTTGAGGAACTTTTGGAGGTTCTTCAGTTTGAAACTGTGAAGGAACCTATTGAGGTGCTTCAGGAAACCTTGAAATAATCTTCTTTTTCTAACAACCTTTTCTTAGGTTTCATTAAAGCATCTTGAAAGGTTCCTCCAGTACATTACAGTACATTATTTTGCTAATGTTGTTACCAAGCCTGAACATTAAAAACAGGCCTGTGGGAGGGCATTCTGAAGACTATTCTGAGGACTATCTTTACTTAAAAATTCACAGCACACTAATTAGGATAAATCCTTACAACCTACAGAGACTAAAGCAAACTAAGTAGAGATTGATGTTAAGACATCTAACAAAGCTAATGTAAACGACCGAGGTAAGTCGTGCCATCTTCTTTTCACCAGAGCCTTCTTATTTGGAGATGCTCTTTCAGAGCTCCTCAAAGACACACAAACTCTGTCAATTTAAACAAATAACAATGATACAAAGGGTCACTTCCAGCGAATGTAAAATGCAGTGCAGAGGCCCCTATGGGTTCAACAATGGCTTCTGCTTGCATCACAACAGTCATTGCAAGGCAGGACTGGCTCAATATTTACATTTCCTTTTTGACGTTTGGTGAAAGGTTTTCTTTAACCCGTGGAGGGACGAATGAGAATGGATGAATAATAAGAGATTAAAAGGTGAAGGGGACACAGGGGAGAGAGAAGAAGAGAAAGGCAAATCCTGGCCTGGGGGGCTTGACGTTAAAAAACACAATGTGCGCTAGGGCAGTAAAGCAGTCAACACTTCTTTTTCACCCTCTCCCCAAGTGCCACCTGCATTACAATTAACCTCATTGCAACCTTGAGGTCCCTGATTAGTGATGGCCTATTGTCTCTGCCCCATTAGAGCATGGCCTTCACTCTACCCCAACACCCCCCCATTCGACAAATCAAATCACACTTGCTGGCGGGACACTCAGTGGCAAGGGACCTGGCCTGCAAGTCTTCAGGGACATGGGGATATACAAAACCCTTGAGAGCATTTAGTGCTACCTGCATGAGCTCTGAACTACAGCCAATGTGGTTAGTGACAGCAAGTGTGATGTGTGGAGCTCAGGGGAATTTCAGCAGTGCAGCTATTCAAGTGATGTAGAACATGTATATTCTAGAGTTAAACTCTTTTAATTTCCTGCCTAAAACATATTATTCAGTAAATGCACAGAAAACAATTCAAGCTGACTGATTAATCTGAACAAACAGGTGTGATGATTGGAAATCTGTCCCCTACTGAAAATACTGGGAAATCAAAGTATTAATCCACTTCAGTTAACTTTGGTCAACTGTATGGTACATGAATTTTCACTTGTCATGAAATCTTGGCACAATGTAAATACCAACTTCCTGATTCACTTCTTGTCAAATGAATGACAGCAGCTGTTTGATTCATGGAATTTAGATTATAGAGCTTAAATGAAAAAAAGCACTGTATGTTTGATTCATTTAGTAATATTTAATTGTATTATTTATTTTTTGTCACAATACGCTCTACTGCCATATAAACTCATAACTTAGAACCTGTTATGGTCCTTTAGATATGTTTAGTCTATTATTAAAAAAAATTCCAAGATAAATTCTTATGTAAAGTTGCCTTTTTGGAGATATTTTTGCATGACATCAAACAATCTTTTATCATCCTACATTGCTAAGTATATGTTTTACACAGGTATGTCTGCATATGTTAATGACCATTGAAATATATCTCTCATATTTGAAAATGGTCAATTAAAAAAATTAGCACCTATGTCACAAGTATCTCAGTGGCAATTCCACATATATTACCATATTACCATATATCAGATTTCTGTATAGGAAGAGGATATATTTTAAGTAGAGTGATGGCAGATGTAGACAAATCCTCCAGGGGGAATAGACCAAGTAACACCTTTCTTCACTTCTAGTGGTGAAGAGCAAGACACTTAAGTTAAATGAGAACTGTGAAACTGATGTCAGTGTGGTTAATTAGGTGGCAGGAACACTGTTAGAGGTTTTTATAAAAACATGACTGAATCGATAAAAGATACTGGATTGCTTTTAAGTTTAATATACGAAGTGAGTGCACTGAACAATAAAAATGCTACAAAGAGTTCTTTGAGTGATGCCAAAGAAGGACCACGTTTGGTTCTGTTGAGAACCTTGTTTGTTGTAGGGAGTTATTGTGAAGAACATGTTAACAGCTTAAAGAACATTTCACTTGATTATTAAGGTTCTTTATTGACTTAAATAGTCTTCACGCTCTCACTCTACAACAAACATGGTTGCTAAGCTGGATCTTTTATGGCATGGTACAAAGAACCTCTTTTTTAAATGCTGTATAGTTCAAGACCTTCTTTAGGCACAACCATACTGCATTCTTTGGATTCCAAATTTATGTGGAGTGTGAAGAACCTTCTTCAAAGTTTAAAAAACATTTCCATAACATTATAATGTTATTAAAAATTACCATTAATAGAGAACTATACATCAAGTCAAGGACCATTTAGAAACCATAATTTTTAGAGTGTGCTACAGGGCATCCCAGCAGCACAAACAATAAATATACACAACCTGGTAGAGGGAGAGGGTTCCCAGGAACACCTGGCAGCTGCTTAGCCTGGCAATGTCATGGGACCAACCTAAGAGAGAGCACCAATCTCTCTGAGTCTAACCAGCACCTGGGTCAGACAGGCCGGTCCCTAAGCAACTTCCAGGTGCGCAGGTGTAAAAGGGACAGACATGAACTCAAACTGCTGCCTGGTTTGCTCACTTGATACATAAAATTTATACCTTTTTTTTGGTAAAAGTGTGGCTTAAATAAGGTTAAAGAGAGGGCTGAATTGAGAGAGCACCAGAAAGACATGTTCTTTCACTCGTCTATTCATTTGAGAGCATGAAGAAGAAGAAAAGGAGAAAAAAGGCAAAGCACCTGGAAGTATTTCACACGTTTTGTAAGAATTTGCTCTTTAATTTAAAAAAATGGATCAAAGCCCAACTCGACTCAATTATGTAAATCGCAGGTGAGTGACGGTTAATGGGACAAGTGTGTGAAGCGAATGAGTAAAAGGAAGTGGAGTTGGAATCGACGGTCCCAGGAGGTCTCTCTCTCTCCCTCTCCCTCTCTCTCTCTCTCTCTCTCTCTCTCTCTCTCTCACTCAGTCTCCCTCTCTAATAAGAGGGTAGAGGAGCGAGAGCAAGTTTGCCATGCACTGAGAAGCACGTGCTGTAGTAAACTAGGGGCTAATCCATCCCCCGCTGCGTGCCTTCCCCAGAGGTCTAATGCTCAGCACTCAGTGAAACAAAGCCCTTGCTCAAGGCAACCTCTGCCAAGCTCACCACGGCCCACAGCCTCTACCCCCAATGGCACACACACATACACAGACACACTAGAACTGCGCGTACCCTATCGCTGCTGAGCTGGGGGACCACACTGCCTGTCCATCAATACAATACCCCATCTACAGTTCTTAATTTAATCCAAGTGTAGTGGTTAAAAAGCGAATCAATCCATGTAATTACGAGAGAATACAGCCAGAGTTCAATTTGCTAAGATGACTAATAAACCCATATAATCAGTAGGTGGAGTGATGAAGCATTATTCTTTGAATACACAAGGATTCAGTGTGGATATTCGGTTTATTAAATTCAGAGCCATTGTGCAATTTTGCATGATATTCCACGATGTTGGAACATATTCCCAAGGCCCCCCTTTTTCACCCCCTTTCCAGGCTATAATCTGTTTTCCTTGTCATCTTGGTAAACTGTGTTATTTAGTTAAGAAGGCGTAATTCTGTTTTCTCTACACGAGCTGTTAAACAGAGTGACATGCATGAGGAGATTGTACACATTCTCTATCAAACTGGTTTAGTGGCTGCTTCGGCTTGGCCTGTTTAGGTTATAGATTAATAAACTGCAGCTGAAACACGCTGCTTGATCTTAGACACGGAGAGATTAGGGCCTGGCTTCTTAAGGATAGAATTTCCGCTGCTCCACTGTGCCACCGGTCTGTCTTGTGTGTAATGTGCACTGCATGGTTCTGTCTGCCAGAGATTTGGCCCACTTTCACACTGCTCAACAGAGAACAGAATGTAGTGTCCAAGTAGCATGCTCTCGAATTCCCAAATTCCTAGAAACGTCAGTTGATTTAGATTATTTTCCCCTGCCTGAGATGTCTTCATGAAGTGCTAGACTTGTCTCAGGTATGCGATTGAAAAGAATGCACATTGATCTCTTCCAAAAGTCTTCACCATCATTTGTCTCACCATCATTTGTCTTCTTTGTCTGTGTTTCACTACAGTAATGCACCAAATAAGATATGCATTGCATCCTATAATGAAACAAAATAGCTTTTTTTAAAAGAATGGAATGATTATTATTTACATAGCAAGTCTTTTTCAAAGGGTTTAAACGTGTCACGAAACATGACTTTTTAAATTGCTGCCACATAAAATCCTCATATCTCCAAAATGGCAACTGTAACCCCTTAAAACACATATGGACCTTAAGGAAGAACTGAAAAAAACGTATTAACTTTCAATGGAAGTCAGTATAAAAAGAGTTTTGGACAATGGGGACACACAGGTATCCACCATAGTTAAGATATCATCGCTTGGGGTTTTTTAATAAGTCGTAAGTTGAACAGAAACTAGCTGATTTGGTCATATAGTCTTGTAAGGCTATTTATTGGTTTTGCTAAATGAGTACATGCATATGTATTAATGTATATTAATAAACTGTAGCTGCAGGGTTCGGGAGGTACTTCCACCCTCACACACACACATTGCCACAGTCCTACAACTTAGGCCTACTTGAACACCCCCAGATACGGCAGCCTAACGATGGTGGATACCTGTTTGTCCTCAGTGTCCCCTTTTTTGGAAACCAAAATATGGTCACTCTAGCAGTCAAATCAAATATTTTTAAGATGATAAGCACACATTTAACCAGATGTGTCCAAACTTTTGAGTGGTACTGTATGTGCATATATGTATTGGCTTTGCTTGTATCTTTCCCTGGTGTTGTTAGAATGGGAAATTCTTAATCTTTTTCATTTTATTTCCATTAATTGCGTTCAGGAATAGAATTCCATGTAATTTTTGAGTATTTCTATTAGTCCATTGGTCACTATGAAATGTTGAGACAATATAATGAACTAGTATCAAGTTGTCATTTTGCCAAAAAGTGAAAAATTCTTGTCTGATTCTCTTTAGAAACAGAATATTTCTTACTTCAACTTTGTAAAAAATATATTTAACAAATGCCATTTCCATTTTTTCCTGGGTAAAACATGATGCCAGGTGAGGTTGTGTCTCAGTACTGGAGGACAAGGTTCTGTTTCACTAATTTGCTCTCCTTGTAAGCACGTTACTGCACCAAATCCCTGCACAGCAGCGCTACAATTATATCCAGGTGCAGGAATTTGATTCAACAAATGCTGGGTGGATCTTTCCAGGTTTTTCCCTCCACTGTTCCCAAACCACTGCCCTCCCTTCCCTTCGGAACGGCCCAAACCAGATGCCCTTGAAAAAGAAAAAAAGAAACACACACCCCAGCCCACATGTGACTGAGGACCTTGACTAAAAACCTGAAGCTCTTCCAGCAACTTGAAAGTCATAAACCATGTTGTCTATTACAATAATTGGAATGGCAGGAACCAGAGAGAGTCTCCTGAATATTCCGGAAGATAATGGGACATGCTAATGAGGGTGGAATCAAGCCAATCAAAGGATGAGTGAAGAGGCTGGTAGGTGGACGCTTGTCAAGGGGAAGACTGTGGAGGCTGTCTAACATGTACACAGCCTCCGAAGCAGTATCAGGTCTTGCTGTAGTAAGTTCCTTACCCTCTGTCACTGAATCCAAAGGGGTGGGGGGGCATGATTTGGGGTCTGGCAACCACAGTGGTTAGAGGGTTTACACTGGGCTGGTGTGCCAAAGCACTCCAGCTATGCCCTGCTGAATTTAGAGCCTGTTGCCCTGGTGGCCCTACTGAAAATATGACACGGGGGACATAAATAACCACCTCTTTGCTGATCGGCTAAAACACCCAGCCCCCTACTGTCCCCATAACATGCCTTATCAAAGCCTGCTCGCAGCCCTGGAAGTGCACGTAAATCTTCAGAAAGTGAGGTGCTGGCTTGGTTGTACGGAGTATGGCTGTGCCGCCTGTAAATGAAGGTAGACCCAGGTAGAATGAGGGATGCAGGAGCCTGTATGGAGGCTTAATGAGGGTACCCTGGTAAAGTCAGGTGGCTTGAGGAGATGAGCCAGATTGCTGCTTCACTGCCAAGATTCTCACATAATGCTGTCATATTGGGGGGTGGGTCTGCTGATGAGGTAAAAATCATGCTGGTAAATGCTGGTGTTATCCATAATCGCTCAAAATGTTTACAGATGTGCATTAATTACTCAGGCTTAATTAGCTTTTAGAGATAAATAAAACTTTGGCAAGATCTTAAATGGTAATGTATTATTAAAATAATAATAAAATATGAAGTAGCATGAAGTCTCCATCATCCATGACACCAACACTCACACACACTGCTTCCAGTTCCACAGACAGCTGATTGGATTTGCTTGAGTCTCGGGTCAGGAGAGGAGCACGCTGAGAGCAGAAATTGACTTTGGACTGTAGAAGAGATGAGGATGAAGGGCATCCAGTTGTATAATGCTGGCTCCCCTGCGTCTATCCAACCATTCGGCTTTCCCCATGTCATAGCGGTGTGGGCCACTGTTCTCTTCATATGATGTCAAAAAAGACAGCTGCAAATATTATGTAGTAGAAAGAGGTTGTAGGAAGACAAAGTCAAAACAACGCAAATCAGTGCACAGGATAAATCTGTTTGTAAATTGTAGAAATGTTTGAAGATGTAACCAAGAATGTTAATAATTTGTTGCTTTCCTGCAAAAAAATATCCAGTTTTGATCTAATATGAATCTGGCAGTTGTTCTTTTTACATTGTGTCAAGATTTGATGATGAATGGGAAACATTTTACATGGACTTCCATTACAAATTGATATGGCCCTTTTATGTAAAGTTGCACTTTTGGAGATACAAGGTTTTTGCATGTTTTTTAAAACTTAAATTGCAAAAAAAAAACAAAAAAACTATGCTATATTAAAAAAAGGCATATGTAAAATTAAAACTATGTTAATCAGAAAGTAAAAAAAAAGTAATAAATTAGTGGAACAAACAACTGGGTGTCCAAATGCCAACTGACACACCTAATAAAGGCTTTTCATTGCACTTGCCCTACTTAGATTTTTTTGACATTCAAGTGTACGTATGCCGATGAGTATTGTGCATCTTTTGTTTTTAGGTATCCGTACTGATATTTATGTAGCAGTATTTAAACTTGTGACAAGTGGTATCTAGATAGACTCTAGTCTATTCACACCAATTTAGGATATTTGTGTGTATTTGAGTGAACAGTCAAGCACGTTTGTAAATTGCTCTGGAGGAAGTTATATATGTAAATGTAGAATGTTAACTGCAAAGTCAGTCAGTTCTCACTCTTGAAATCCAAATTTTAAATGCATTTAAATAAGCTAAGACTTTTATTCATTATATTGGACATGTATTTTATATTATGCTCATCAACATAAATTTGTAATATAATCTTCTGCAACTCATAGAGTAATATTAACTCATAAATCTGTCGCTCCATATTTGCCACAATCAACTTCTATTATGAATGACACTGAATGGTTCAAGGACCTTGACTTTTTGACAATGCAAATCAAATTCTAATTTGACAAAGCAAGTCCAAATTACACTTTCACAAGCTTGTGTAATTGTATAAATGTATAAAAATGCAGATAGTGTAACCTAGGGAGTCTTACCTAATCTCATTCCCACAGCACTCACCCCAGGACTCCTGAACATTGGCCGAGACTGAGGCTCTCACTTTTATTTGATTTAGGGAAGCGCTCCTCTCCAGTGATTCTCTGTGCTATGAAATGTTCCACAATGGAATGTTTGCATTACTGCACTTCTACAAAGACTAACAACAGGCCTTACGGCACATGCATGTGCTTTTTTAATCTCTGTAGTTTTGGTTTTGAATGAGACATGCTACTTAAATCTCAATAGGTAAGCATAGATCATAGAGGAAAAATGAAAAAAAGAAGTAATGTAAAACTGCTTTCACAGGTGACAGTTAAGTAAATCCAACCCACCATATAAAACATTTCTAGTGTCTTTTCAATTTAAAAAAGAAATATATCATATACATTTTCCAGCATTTTAATAGAGCCATAGAATACACTTCCATGATTTAAAAGGATACATGCGCTCTCATATTAAATATGTTTGTTTTATGGCTCATATAAAGCCACTAAATTATATCATTTCATGTTATTTATGAGTTACTGACACCGTAACATGAAGGAATGCCTTTCTGGCACGGCCTGAAGGGTATGGTGTCCCTGTGCTTGAGTTGTCATTTATAAACAGATATTCCAGCCACAGCTTTAACTCAAACAATAATCTTGCTGTATTCCATTACATTGATGGTATTATCGAACAGTTAAAAGAAGCTTAGCCCTTATTTGTTAAACACATTTGCATATACTATTAATAACACTTTTAATTTGACTAAGGCATTAATAATTTATTACATTCTTTGAAAGTATCTTATTTTTTGATTTCCTAGAACATAGATTTTTTTTTATCACTGAGTAGACTTGATTGTGTTTCCACAAGAACATCTGGATCATGTTTCATTTCATTGTGGAACTGAGTGAAATGGGTCTGAAATTGTGGCATTCACTACAAAGGCCAGGAAAAATGCTTGTCTGACAGTAGTAAATCCTTGCTTGACACCTTTGTGGTTGTTTGATTTGGTAGAAGAAAATTAACAACTTATATTAGAAACACCTTCAGCTTTTCCAAAAAAGGAAGGGTTGGCTAAACCTCAAATATAACCGTGGTCTAATATCTTTGTCACAACACCCAGAAGAAACCCTCTACAGAATTCTATAGTTGTAGGAATCCTTGACTTTGGTTAGTGAGTGTGATACCTGGTACCAAACAGGATAACTGCCAGCTGAATCAAATCCTGGTTTTATAAATTCTCTGTAAACTTTGTGCTTACTTAATCTTACTTCAGCAACTGTCAAAAGACCTAAAGAAATCGATGCCCACAAGGTAGCGTAAGGCTATAATAGTAAAATGTAATGTTTTCAGTTTGTGTTTCTACAATTCACAATGTTATTAAGAATTGGCAGTTCAGGGGAACTGTGAAGGTGAAGATAAGTTCTGGAAGCTGTCTGTTCATATGCTGGTAAGAAAGGCAAATCAAAACCACCATCTGACTGTGAACAACCTACAGAAAGATATAGCTCAAGAGGGTTGTGCACCGTTCTATTATGCAACCATAACTGTGACCTTGTTACCAAACTAAATGTGCAAAGTATGCTACAGAAGATTTAGACAAGCCCGATTAGTGATCTGGGATGATGAAGTCAAATTAGAACCAAATTCAGCAAAGGTACATTTGGAGAAAAAAAATACACCTTGTATATAAACCAGCATGAACCACATGAAGAAACAAACTTAAGTTTTTGGAACCATGGAAAAGTGGTGGATAGCCAAAGTAAATTTTTTGATGTTTAGATTATTTTTTGGTATGAAAAACACATTACCTGTGCAATAGAATTTGCTGGGAATGTTGTGTTGTGTGTAGCTAGAGTTCAATAGCTAGAGTCTGTTTGCTATTTGTCAATTATGTCCTTTGGCAAAGGGTACTATCAACTATCCCTAAATTTAACTCTCTGACGCCAGTAAACGGCACAAATGTAAGATATTTGTGTCTCCTTTTTCATGATCAGATATCATGATATTTAATAGTTTGCTCCTGGTTGAGGTGTTGAGTTCTTATGATAGAGCTGTGAGAGAGGGCTGCTGAAATGAAAATGCCAGCTACCCTGAGAGGAGGAGCTGATCCGTGGGAGGAATGAGAGAAATATCCTCTGACCCGATCCTTACAGACAGCCTGGATTATAGGATCCCACTTTACTGATTAATGAGGAGAAGGTTGTCTGCTGAAAAATATTTCTCACAACTGTCCAGTCACCTTAAACACTAAGGATTTCAAAAGTCAGACTCATAATGAAATTCTTACAAAATAAATTGTAAACAAACAAACAAAAAATAATAGTATTGTCATTGTAATTCTTCAATATGTTATTATATTATATATTATTAATAGGTTAATATTTGCTTTTTTGGGCTATAAATGTTTTCTGTCTAGTATTCTAGTAATTTCTAGTATTTTTCTTCAGCCTATCAGTGGCTGAGACTTTTAGGCACTTTATATTTCTTCCCTGTGTCTTCATGGGCTTTTTTAGCCAAGCAGCAACACTCATAATAGAAATGCATAAAAGACAACTCACAGATCTTGCAAGAGTCCCACATAATAATTTCACAGAAGAAAGCTGTGACATTGTATTGGCTGCACACTGCAAAGAGACCTATCGCTAATGCAGCATAGGATATAATGCTTGGTATAGTAATAGTTTATCATGGTGTGATTCACTGCACTTTGGTTAGGTGGGGAATTTCCTGGCCACTAAAACATGGTGAAGTGATCCAGCAAGAATAATATGCATAGTCGCATGACCCAGCTGTCCTTCAGAGATTATGAAAGAAACTCTGGCTTTCACCGAAGCCAGCTGGAAAAATTCCTGGACCAAATTCCTGGCATGGACTCATTTCATCTTAAGCATGTTCCCAAGTTGCAAAAAGGAACAAGAATATATATATATATATATATATATATATATATATATATATATATATATATATATATATATATATATATATATATATATATGAGCACAAAAATAATGTTAAAATACACATATGGTGGGTGTAGTAGCATGTGCTCCAGACTACCTCTCTTGACATATCTAAATTCAGAGCTGTCAGGGAATCAACACGGTGATGGACTGAAATCAAACAACAGGGACTCCTGTTGTCATTGGTAAAGGCCAGATTTTGTTTTCTCCCAAAGACAGATGCTGATAGAAATACACACACACACACATATTCATGCTGTGGTGAGGGAATGTGCACTCAACACCCTCAAGACATCTGAATTCGTGGTCTTACTCACACAGCATTGTTTACATTCTTTATAAATTTATTTATTGCTTCACAAGAATTAACTTCATGAACATGTGAAATTGCCATCATTAACCACACGTGACATATTCATTTAAACCTAAAAAATACACATTAATAATAACCAATGGCTGTTTTTCAGGTCAGGCGGGTGGGAAAATAGCAAATTATGTTACATTGCACTGAATTTCTACTTGCAAAAAGATGCCTCTATGAGTACGGTCTGTTCTGCCAATGCAGGTGCTAAAAAACAATTAGTAATTAATTAGAGCAAAGAAAAGAAACAGAAAAAATGACTGCCACCTGGACCAAGCCAAAGCATTTGGGATGATAATTATCAATCATGCCCAGGTAGCCAACTACGGGCTACTAAGCCCCATTCTGCTCACACAAATTGTTCCTACATCACTGCAGGCTTGTTCTGTTCAAAAATAATCATTGCTTATGTAGGATGCAATAATATAATCTAGCAGGAATAAGCATTTGTGTGTTTATGGTTTATCATTTTTATGTTTGTGGTATAGTGTCTAAATTAAAATTTAGAATTTTTAATTATTGCGATTAATATATTATAAATATATGATTATTAAATTCCTTCTTTTACATTTTCCATTCATCACAAATTGGATGTTTTAAGCTTTTAAAAATGTAGATGTACAACATTATATGAGATTTTAGATGAGATTATATGAGATTATTATATGAGATTATATTTTAGATTTCAATTCCTTTTAGGCAGGTGCAGTCTTCTGTTGTTCTATGACTAAGAAACTCCTATGGTGGTATAGAGTATTGAAAGCATGGCCTCAAGTTAAACCTTTTGGACAACATTCACAGTATAATGTAAATGTTTAATAGGCTTCACTTGCTGTCACTGAAATCTTAATATGGACTTGAATAAATTCAGTTCAGAAATACTTTATGTGGAGGGACTACACTTCAGGGAACAGGTCAAATGTCCATTGGAACAAAATACATAAATCATAGCTTGTCATTTATCAGTAATGTATCAGAGAAGCTTGTATTTCATAATCTGTTTAACTTTTAAAATCTCACATTTGTGAGAAAAATAATAGGAAATGTAATGTTGTTTAAAGATGTGAACATGATGAGTGTCAATGATGTGTAGTGTATGTATGTTAAGGGGTCAACCTACCACATCAACCTACAACGTCAACAAACATTTATTGATATAAATGTCAAAAATATTGAAATAAAATTCTGACTTACCTTACAAGATATCAGTTGGTCGTTGTTTATCATACTAGACTGTAAATACATTTCTAAATGGTCTTAAATGCTATTTTTAGTTGATGAGAATTCTTATGTAGACTTGACTGCATCACACTAGTGATACACCAGCTATCACAACTCAAGGGTGTTAGTGCCAGCTAATGGGTATAGCATAGCTTTAGCTTTATGTTATCGTCTAAGCATAAAACAAAGCTCTCAAAATCCAAAAACATTACAATAACATTGATTTAAAAGTTCTCCAAACCAAAACTCATCAGATCTTTCCCTTCCGTTGGTAACAGTTACAATAGCCTTGCGTACTGAGACCTACACCTTTAAAGAGAGAAGAACTTTGTGGTTGAAGTTGTGGAGTTCTAAATGTAGCCATTACCAAATTAAATGTTTATAACTGGCTCTTAAATGGTTCTTCAAATAGAGTTCCTTGTGATCCACCACAAGAGCCAAGGGTCACAATTGCAAAAATTCTATAGCAATTAAGGTATTTTTGACACATTGACACATTGCTTCCTCAAAAGCTTGCAAGATCAAATTTCTTCAAGGTGTGCCAAAGCTAGAGAGACCTGAATGTTGTAGTAATTCTTTCTACAACAACATTTAGTAAGGCAGGATTGCAGTGGAGGTGAAAGTACAAAACACCAACTCTTGGATCAGGGTGTAGTGAATGCTTTTTACATTATGTAGACCCATTTCTTGATTCATTTTAATTGAACAAATGTGAGTTTGTCAACAGTCATTCACAAAACGCCCACCCTACAACATGCCATGGATTTCGAGCTTTAAGTCCTCATACCAACCCACATCCAATCAGTATTACCACATTCATTTATGAGTGAAAAACATTTGAAATTGCACTTGTACTTGTACATTGTACATTTGACCTATGAGGAAGGAATATTTTGAGCATTTCACATCACCATCCAAAACTCATAATTCATTAAACTGTGTAGGCTAAGTTGCTTTGGTGTGTGAAATGTTAGATGCCCTAAAATATAATTCTAAAACAACTGCATCATACCACAAGTGTGTATGATGTTGAAATCAGCAGTTTTTGAGATGTAAACATATCTTCAGTATCTAATTACAAATAGCTCTTACTTTTCTTCCATGGTTCAATGCACAATATTAATGAGGTCAATGATTATGTTAATTGGGGATTTTTTTTACAGCACATTTAATTAGTTCTCTGTATTTCAGTCTAATCAAGAGCTTGGAAAGTTTCTTAGATGTCTGAAATGCATGTTATTTTCCATACAGCAGGTCCCTGGGACACAGTTCTTGTTTTGAACAGCTCGTGGTCTTTGACAAAAGCATGGCGTGAGTGATCCCCAGTCAGACTAGTGCCTTGCTATTTTGGTCTTTGTTTTTTCTTCACTCCACACTTGCATCATATAGTCCCATAACTAAAGTCCATTATAAAATAAAACGGTACACTGATGCCCAGAAAACGTACCTATTGCAAAGAGCAGAATATTCAGAACAAGATCATCTGAATGCAGGCTATTTGTTAATGTGTGCGGCAAGGGGTGGCCATGCATTTCATATAGAACAACAAAAACACACACTCAAAATAACCCAATTTATAAAGTGCATTAAGTTTACGAATTACTCCTCTAACGAATCACCTTCTGAGGCTCCATTTGAAGCGCCATTATCTGAGTGTTCCAATCTAGTGCTTCACCTCCAGATTTTATCATTCATTATACTGATGAGATGCAATTAAAAGAGCAGATGTCCACAAGCTGCCCTCATCTGTGACGAGTAAATAAAATACCAAGCGACGTAATGAGAAACCAAAGGAGAGGAAGTTTTTTTTCAGAGATCGACGTCAGAACAGGTAATGTAATTATTATACATTATTATATTTTTATAATTATTTAGTTTTTTTTATAGTGCACATAACTCCATTATGTTAACTCCATTAAAACCCAGACGTAGTCCAACGTGATGCTTATTATTGAATAACTACACTGACTACACTGCAAACTAGCTGACTTACTCTTCAGATAGAAGTGTGTGATGATGATAATAATAAGAATAACCTTCAGTACCATCAGTGGATCCTTAGATTTTTAACAGTTAAGTGTGTTTTTGTGATTTGCATAATAAGCTAGAGTAAAGGGGAAAAGATTAGTTTTGTACGTGCCCCCCATTATACTATAGATCGGTGCAAAAATATATATTTTGCTCTTCGAGAAATCTGCACCCCTTGTCGCAAAACAACTAATTGGAATGACCCCATTTAACAAAGGCGTCAGGAGACAAAGTCAGCGCCTTCACTAATCTTCTGTGGGCCATTGCGTGTCATGATGTCCGCGACTGATGCTAGATGGGTCACGAAAAACCCTTATGACTCATGTTAGTTGACGGTTCTTTCTTTAGCTGAGTGTGAATCAAAGAGATTAGGGTGAAGAATGGCTGGAGCATAGGCTTGGCGTTTGGAGATGTGCATAAAACCTAAACATCTAACTGATCACCGACCTACAATTTTATCTTGATTTCAACCTTCATCATCATCATCATACTAACTAAGGTGTTTTCAGTGTTGCCACATCCATTTACAAACGCAGTAGATAGCAAAGTCACAATTAACACATGTTTGACGTAAATAACGTAAAGAAGGAGTATTTAACATTTAAAATATATTATTCAAAAGAATATGATGCTAATATATCTTGGTATTTGACATGGTAGATGTTCAAAACCTATTACAAAATAGTTTAAAGCTGTGCAGAAAACCTACACGTTTAATTTCTGATCACGTGATTTTGTCTTAATTGTTTTCATTTCACTTTATAATGTTTTTACACCACGACTGTTACTACTATTTTGTCTTGATTGGTTTCCATTGTATTATTTTTGCATCTCGATTTTAGAAGTAGCCTATCAATTAACCATTTACTTGGATTAATTGTACTAACGTGCACTATTCTACTTTTCAGTTTTGCTAGTCAACTGGGTAGCAAAATAGGGCTACACAGTGTCTGTCCTTCTAATAAACTAAAGCACAGTGTCGTGGGAAAGGGTCTTGCCATACACTATCCATGAAACTTTTCAGCTGAATAACACAAAATAAATCTTATGACGTCAGAATATAGACATTCCTTTAAAAAAGCAATGATAAATTAGCCCGTGCACATTGGTCGAGTTTGAGGGAAAATATACAACGTATTTCAACACAGAGGAACAGTCTGAGTCTGCAGGCTAGCGGGCGTCGGTCCGCTCCCACCAGCTCGCGCTCTGTGGTAGAGTTTGACGCTCATCTTCTGTCCATGTATAACAACAAGGGTTTTCAGTTTAAAAAACACTTCAACATTCAACTAGACAGGTCCGGAGTCATCCAAGGGTCATATGTGAATGAAATGTGTGCCTGTGTGTGTGTGGTGGTGTGTGTGTGGTGGTGGTGGTGTGTGTGGGGGGGTGGGGTGGGGGGTCTAGCTACCTTTACGTTGCAGGGGGAAAAAAAGGCAATACAACTCTGGGCAACAGCTGTGCAGCAATCTGAGAAATTCATTGTTGAGTTTATAGCCTGCAGCTGAGTATATGCCCAAACGAAAATAAAGAAGAAAAGGCGACTGAAGGAACTCTGAAAGGGACGATCATTGAGTTTATATATGCTAGGCTTGCCTGAAACCATGTTGGTCTATAATGTAAGGGTTCCTTTAAATGTTATGTAACCTGGTGGAGGAATGTTAAGAGCTTAACGTGACTGATAGATGTCTATTCAAGCTATGTTCCTTCCCTTCAACGAAGCTGCTGAAAACTATTTTAGATACTGAAGTAGATGACGATTAGACATTGACATGTGTAACTCTATTAACGAAATCTGCAATCAGACTATTGCATGCTGAATAAGAAATTGTTATTTTAAATTTGAATGAGTAAATATATTCACACATTGAGTCACATTTTCATTTTAACGTCTATTTAAAGCTTTGCCTCTAAATCAATTCAACCTTCATTGCTTATGATATTAGAACACCTCGTCTTATTAAACGAGTCCTGCTATTTCATTTACATTTACAACCTTGCCAGTTGATTTAAACTCCTGTGTTAGACTTTGATATTCCACAGAGTTTAGTAGCTAGCCACACAAGCATGAATCACTTAGGAGCTACTATTCATGAAAATGCATGCACGTTCTAGGTTGGATACCACTGGGTTCTAGGTAAATGCAGGTAAACAATTAGAAAAATACATAATACATTGTACATGACGAACTCAATAGTGACTAAGCAGAGTTTGCAGCATTTATAATGAAGGCTCGTTACTTTTGCCTGCAGGATTCTAGCAATATAGCACTGCAATCTACAGTGGTCTTATTATAGTGCTACGGTAGTTATTATGTTATGGTCTATTTTTCAGCGTCCAAACAACTAAAAACCTGCATTTTACTTCACAATCTCCCTGAAATACGTGCAATAACACATTTTAGAGTTCAATTTTGGTTGGATCGTGGTGTTCGTAATGTTTGAACTAAATATATTAGCTATAATATAAAATATATGCATGTACAATATGTTATTATAACTAATATATTTGCAATTGGCATTATTTTCATACCTTTTCAAAACCATTTGTAGCACTTCTTTAAGTCCAAATCATTTAAACGACTGGTTAAGGTTACTTCATAAAGTTATTTTAAGAAGACAGTGCAGTCGTGATGAAGAAATAAATGAATGATGAATATGTACGCAGATGTATAGTACACAGGAGGCAACATTAAAAAAAGGATGGTGTACCCCGGGTCCACCAGGTACACCACGTTAAATAACCATCCACTCAAATAGTGCTCGATACCAAGTGACTACAAAAAAAACAAAAACAACGATTTCTATCATTTTCAACGAGCCCAACAGTGGAGTGAGGACGCACACAATCGCTTCCCGTCGAAATGAGAGCATAAAAAAGGCGCATTGTATTGCACAGATCAATACATAACACTTTCTATTGCTAGTCTAACGGTGCATGAATGAAAATGTACCAGAACCTTAGAATAGATAGAGTGTTAAATAGAGTCGAACAATTCATTTTATTACCATCACTCACATATCTCAAAAGCTAATAACCCGTGAAAAAGAGAATATGAATGCATCTCGAAAAATCACCTCAGACATCATGCATCCCAGCCCTATTGCTTATTAGTGTTTGAATGTGCCAATGTATTTTTATGTGTGTTTTACTCTTTTTTCATTCTCTTTTCTTTTCTGCAGTCAATATCTTTTTTTTGGCCACTCACACGTCCTTTCGTTCACATGCACGCGCACCGGTGCACCCGCGGGCACGCGCTCCTGCACACCCCCGGGGAGGGAATGTAAACACTGCAGGCTATTGCACGCTCCTTAATACCTCAGCCCTCTGGATTTTGCAGTATTGCAGACGCTCGCGAACTGTCGTGGCCCTTATTTGTTAGCTGACGCAAAACGCAAATAAACACAAACATCCACGAATTAAGAAATATTGCAGTGATTGGTTTATTAGTTCCAGCACAGCCTCCAATTGTGAAAAGTTGCACGCGCCACCAAAAGCAGCCCAAGTTTTGTTTATTTCTATATTTAGCTCTTAAACAAAACTTTAACAACAGCAAAACAATCCAAAATTGTGAGCTAAACTCAAGGTTGATATTTTCTTTGACATCCAGAAGTTCAAAGCAACCATTTTTCATTATCCTAAACTCAACACCCCCACCAAAAAAAATAAAATCCACGCTGTGCAGTGCATTGGTGTGTGCGAGTCATGATGGCTGATGTGATCTCTGCCTAATGGGGCGCTCAGAAGGGCTGCAGCCAGGAACAAAGACCAGTACTGACTCTACATTTCAGCCCCCACCAACTCCTACAAACTGCTGGATCGAGGATAATTAGGCGCCACAATTAAGTAACCTCAACAGTTTAGAGAGCAGGGCCACGTTGGTAAATAAATCCGTCACGACTTGTCGTTTTGAACGCGAACATCCGCCTGCACGAGGGATCTGGGCGCACAGGCTCGAGCTGGACGAAGTAGAAAATGCAATTACTTGAGAAAAATTGGGCGATGTGGGCTACAAAGAGGCCGTGATGTGACCTGATGCAATTACGCTAACAGAATATAGAGTTACTGCATTGTGGACTTGACCTGCCATGAGTTGCGTGAATGAGTCCCATTGGCGTGTGGTTGACTTGCAGTTCGCACTTACATGCACACGTTAAGGGTTAAATTGCATACTACTACAGTTTAGATTGCTTTACATTCTTATTATCATATGGCTATTTTAAGATCAGGGGCATCCTGGGAATTGGTTCGTTTTTACTTTAGTTGCATTAAAAAATAAATTAAAAAAACTTTTGTGTGTATTTGTGTGCAAAATGTAAACCATATAACCCTATATTTTGCAGAAGCGTAAGATGCTCCAAGTGGAAAAAATATTTGTATTATTTTCTCCAGTCAGGCGCAGAGAAATAAAATGTAAAAGGCATTGTTGTTGTTGTTGTTGTACGTTTAATTCTTTAATATAGTACGAAATGTAACCAAACATGATTTGGAAAACTAAATTTTACATAACCCTACCAACGCATTTCTCCATAAATACCGATTAGGCCTAGCTCTAACATGAGTTACCGGTCCTTTACATGCGGATAAATATGGAAAACTGAGCTATGTACAAGTAATAATTTTCTTGCGACTGGCATTGCAATAAACAGATAGCTTTATATTTTATCACTTACATAAACAAGATTGACACGGAGTTTCAGGCTTTCACTACACATTTTTTATCGACATGACATTAAATAACAACAACTGTGCTACTCAGACTGGACTTGAGACGAAATGTTGCACTGGATACAAAAGCACATTAATACTAGTAATCGGTTAGGTAAACGTGTAGACGGTATAATACTGAGTAAATTCACATTTGGTACACATTAACTATAACATTCTTTGCAGTCAAGACTAATCATCGCAATATTCGTAAAGCCATCTCATTTTCCATATATCTAGGGACCACAATTTTTTCACAAAAGAAATTCCCTTAAAACTGTATTATGACTATTTACAAAATAAAATATTACATTTGAAACTAGGTAAATCTTTATGTACAAAAAAGAAAAAGAAAAACGAAAAACAGGCTTTGACCTGCTGGTGTCATGCAACTGATCTCCGGTGTGTACAGTCTTCCTCTCAAAAAAGGGAGGGGTAATAATAAAAAAATAAAAGCTTAAAAATAACAAACAAACAAAGAAACAAAAAATAAAAAATATATGTATGCATATTGGGGGGAAAGACTGGTAAGCTGGTTGTCGCCTTGCACCACGTCCATGCACGATTTTGCTATACAGTCATTTACCAAAAACCACACATAGGCTATATGAGGTTCTTCATTCTCTCCCCTTTATCTCTCACTCACTCTCTCTCTCTCTCTCTCTTTCTCTCTCTCTCAATTTTTCTTTCTCACTTTTAGGTCCTTGCGATCGGGCTGCCTTTTTGAGTCTTTGATTTTCCAAGCAGTCTTAATTCTGCAGTCTTTCTGTTTCCTTTCCTTTCTTGTTTTGAAAATATTTACACGTACCATTCGTTAAAATTTGACGACAGGGTGCTGTGAGTGGTCGTGTGGTGCACCGTGGACGAGGCTGCCGGCGATATGGAGCTGCTGCTCTGGTTCTCTGTGGACGGAGAGACGATGGTAGGGGGCGTGGAGGACTCGTAGCCTGAGCTGGCTGCGGGGGACGGCTGGGAGCCCTGGGACGACGACTCGTGGACCTTTAAAACAAAGAGCAAAAGCAAGGGAGTCAGTCATTGAGTTGGTGTACTAAAGCCAGGCTAAGTAGCATATAGTTCGTGGTTCCACCGTGATGACACACAACTATAGCTAATGTATGAATTTCTTAAAAAATCACAATTGTAAAAATATACTGACATATAATATATATAAATATGTATTGTCTGCTTCAGACTGAGGAAAATGTGAAAAAAGAAGCTACAAACATGAAAGGAAAGGGATAGCAATAAAATCAATAAATAATAATAATAAAAAAAAACTTTGGCTGTTGCTGTTGTTTCCTACCTTCATGTGTTTCCGGAGGGAGCTGGGGTGTGTGTACGATTTGTCGCACATTTTGCACAGATAGGGCTTATCTGACGTGTGGACGTGCATGTGTTTCTTTCGGTCGCTGCTGTTAGCAAACCTCCTGTCACAGCCGTCAAACTCACACTTAAAAGGTTTTTCACCTAAAGCACAAAGCGAAACACAAAACAGTTAATTTAAACCAGTGAACTGCGTTTAAACACGACCAAAACAAGCTTTGAGAAACTCTACAAATACTTGCAATTAAATACAGCATGCACTTGAAATAAATATAAATATAAGCACATGTAAACGGGGTGAAAAAAACAACAATCGTTCTCGTATTTATGACTATTTTTAAAACTAAATTTATATATGCAATTAAGCAGATTATAAGACAGCTTTAATCATAATACTTGTGTACATAAATAACTCTGACTAAATAATTGAAAACAAAAACACTGCAATTCGAAAAAGTGTGTTTAGACTGCTCATGCTGCAAAATCAACTGCAAATAACTCACTATAAATACGAATTATTTTTTTCCTTTTCTTTTAAATTGTTTTAATTATTACTATTATTATTTTTATTATTAGTAGTAGTATTATCTAATACGATCAAAGTAAATCTATCATTCGTAGCATATTTTACTTGTACTTATTAGTGTCACTTTTAAAACGGTTGTCGTATTATTATTATTATTATTATTATTATTATTATGACTCTTATTATTATTATTACTATTACTGCATTAGTGCTGTCACGAACCCACACCAGAACATTTAAAACCCAAGCATCTCCAATCGTCTTACCTGTATGAGTCCTCTTATGTATTTTTAGGTTCTCTGATCGCGCGAACACTTTGCCACAGCCGGGGAACGGACAGGGGAAAGGTTTCTCTCCCGTGTGCACGCGGATGTGGTTCACCAGTTTGTATTTGGCCTTGAAGGGCTTGCCCTCCCGTGAGCACTCCTCCCAGAAGCAGATGTGATTGCTCTGCTCAGGTCCGCCGACGTGCTCCACGGTGAGGTGCGTGACGAGCTCGTGCATGGTGCTGAACGTCTTGTTGCACGACTTCTTGGGGCTGCTGAGCTGCTCGGGTTCGACCCACTTGCAGATGAGCTCCTGTTTGATGGGCTGTCGCATGTAGCGGAAGAAGGCACCGGCGCCGTGGTGCGCGGCCGCCACGTTCACGTTCACGGCCCCGTAGCCGTGAAGAGGTGCGGGTGCGTAGTGCTCGGGCCGCGGACTCGCGGCCACGTGGCCGTACTGCTCGGCGGCGGCACGGCCGTACACGTCGCCCGAGAAGCCCAGGCGCATCTGCCCGTTGACCACGTTGGGCGCCGCCTGCTCGTGCAGTCCGGGGAAGAGCAGGTGGCCCGCCGCGTCCGAGGGCGCGTGAGGCGCCGCGAAGCTCCCGGCAGCGGCGGCGGCCGCGGCGGCAGACGCGAAGAGGCCGTGCTGCGCGCCCGCCGCCTCGCCGAAGCCGCGGTTACGGAATAGGAAGTCCCGGGTGGAGTTGAAAGTGGAGTATGAGCTCACGTGGCCCGCGTGGTGGTGATGCGGGTGGTGCGGGTGATGCGAGTGGTGCGGGTGGCCCAGGGCGGCCGCGGCGGCCGCGTAACCGGGCGCTTGTGATGAGAACGCCGTCGCCTGGCTCGAGCCCAGGTCGTGCGAGCTGGGGTTCAGCTTGAAGGCGCCCATGCCGTCGGCGAACGGATTTATCCCCAAAGCCACGTCCCTGTCCGACACCTCGCCTGTTGAGTGATGTCTGGAGGAGCCGAAAGTAGTCACTCCAATCGCCGGGTACTGCGCTCCGGCGTCCAGCAGCATCTTCAAGCGTCTGCGGCGAGCGAAGAATGCGAGAATCACACACTCGCGCGCGCACACACACTCACGCACACACTCTCCTCTCGACTAGTCTGTCTCTGGAAGGGTGTGTTTTTTACGCGGGCTTAAAGCGGGCTGCGCAAAAAAGGAGTGCAACTCCAATCCCCCTTCTATTTCTATTTAGTTTTTTGCGTTGTTGTTTCTTGGCTTTTTCTCTCGCTCCCTCTTTTTCAGCCCAGAGGAATTCCCCCCGAAAAAAGTCCGGCCCGTCCGGTGCGCGGCGCAAATCATGTGCGGTTTTCTCGTCTCGTGCTGTTTTTTTGCGGTTCGCCTTTCCCGCGGCGCAACTTTTCACCTCCTCAGTCAGGCGGTGAGCTCCAGACTGATAGTCGCAATCATTCCTGCAGATAAATGAATTGAAAAGACAACACAGTCCGACCCCTGATGAATGGGGGGAGTGGGGTGTTGGGGTGGGGGGGAGAGAGAGAGAAGGGACGGGATGGGATGTGGAGGAAGAGAGGAGAAGGGGGGTAGCACGTGACCCCATGCCCGGGCGACCATTGGAGAGGGTGAGCGCCCCCCCTACACATCCACCCCACCCTCCACTACCGCTCACTTACCGAATAACGGCGCGATTGGTCCGCGCGCATCATCAATCCGCGATCGTCAGGTTGCATGACTGCGTTTTTCGGGATGAAATTCGCCAAAAAAAGAGTGCATGTATGCACTACAGATCTCCGTGTGTTTGTGCATCATGCACCACTGTTTCTCCACCGAACGCTCAGTCTGCACGCAGGGCTTCTCCAAGGTAAATAAGCACCTGAGTTTAGTAAACAGTCCGGGGCATTTGGTGTGTAGGGTCTCGACCACATGTACATATGTACAGCTTATATCGATCACTTTCCCCAGGAGCAGTAGCGACAAAAGAATTTTAACTGGCAAGCTATTATGGTTAATAATATTTAATCATCAGTTTTGTGCAAACATACACCACAACCAAACACTACTAAAATAAAACAAAACGACCCATACCACAAAGGGCCTAATTGTAGGGCAATTAGATGAAGTTCATCCATATGTGCTATTGATCAAATGTAGACCCTCAAGTTCTGCACCAAAGCCTAGTCCTCATTCTATAAACGCATATATATATATATAATTTTTTTTTCTCTCCTCATTTCCCTATCTTTTCTGATCGATGAATCACAGCCCGCGCGCCTAAAGTGGTGACCCTCTGTGCTAAAAGTGGCCTTTGAAAACAGATAATATACATCCATGCTTTACTGCAGCAACTATTACTACTAATACAAAACACACAATTAGGTCGTTCTCTTTTTATCATCTGTGTTTATCTAAGAGAGGGAAAGAGCGAGGCCGCAATGTATCACTGTTGCGTGCTCTAAAAGTTGTGGGTTGTCGAAGTTATCAAGTGGGATTTGCGGCGCTCTCTGCAGGAAACTCGGGCGGCTGGAGTTCAAAGCCATACGAGCCATCGGAATAAAATCCGGACTGCAGCCTTCTGCTTCATGCATTTTCCAACTCATTCCAGACAGAGGGAGAGAGAGGGAGAGAGAGAGAGGGGAGAGAGAGAGAGAGGACGTGGGATTGTTATTTTCAACATTTTTGTCTGAAGGAACTTGACTTTCTAAAAGAAATGTGGAGGATGTCTTCAACAGGTGGAAAACGGTAAGGAGGACACAACAAAGGTTCTAGTTGGAAGTGACTTCCATGTATGCAATAAAGTGATTCCAAACCTAGTCGAGAATAACTGCATGTGCTGCTTTTCCCTTTATTTAGTTTAGAATTGGTACAATTTAGTACAGAAATGACCATTTCCTGGTTAAGTGTCTCTCCCAGAACAAAATCCAATCGATCTGCCCTGTGTTTGTTCTGTTTCACAATATTTTTATGAAGTTTGAATAAAGCTCAATCACTAAATTAGGATATTGTAATTATTTCTTAAAGTCTATGTCATGGCCAGACACCTTCCAAAGCTGTATGCATCTTGAAAAATCTCAATCTGCTGAAGAATCGTCATGTGCTCCTTTTTAATTTCCTTTCATTACTAGGTTCAGTTAGGCTTTATTCGACACGGAAGACAACCAAAGAGAAGCTTAGAAATCAAACATGCGTTTAAGGCCTCGAGCTCTGAAATGCCGAAGGAGTGCAGCTGCAACCCATATCACACTCCGCTCGACTAACATCTTCACTATCTGTCACACTTCACACAATGTTTACTTATTTATGACACGGATGTTCTGGCAGTGTCACCAAAGGCCTGATAGATCAATTCAGCCGAGCTCTCAGGAGAGTCTCAATTGACTTGCATCAATTATTAAATACATATCCAATATTAGGGAAACGACACGCATGAGGGTGCACACGCAACTTGAAACAGTGGGCTGTTGCTAATGGAATGTTTTTTTTTTAATTCCCCCAAAATACAGTAGCTTCATTAACACTTAATGGAAGACAATGTAAAAAATATTTAATTCCAAATTCTTACACAATGTAAACAACAACTGCCAGATTCAAATGATGTCAAAAGTGAAATACGGTAAAATGGCCACGTGTTTGCATGACAATGACGATATATTTTATAAACGTCTAATCACGTATTTCAGTGTTCAGCAGTGCTCAATACCATGTGCTTCATATAAGTGCAATTACGTTGTGTGGTGAAAATGCTTATTAAAACGATCTTGCTATGGCTGAGAGACAAGTGGTAGCACGGTAACTTTCAGTGCTCATAATTGCTGGGCCATGTCCATAGTTGTGAGCACTACACCCGGGATTGCGTTGCATGGCACTGGCTACAAGTTTACTAACGTGCTGCTGTGACATGTTGTCAAAAGACATGAGTGTTTTTGCAGCGTCAGAAGTGACTCATCACTCTTAAACAATCCGCCTGAACGCGTGTGGAGATTGCACATCTGATATTTGACATGAATCTAATGGTTACTGTTTGACCTCCCCCTCGAGGTCACCGCACACAACAATTCCTGTTTGACTCTGGCTGATTTGATTAAGACACGGCAACCAAGCAGTGATGATCAAGGTAAGAATATTCAATTAGACTTTCCATATGCAAAATTAATTTAATCGAGAGTTATGCGAGGAGAAAATTGAGCAATTTTAGGCCACTAAACTCATTTACATGATTTGTAGCCTAAAGCCGTTGTGTATATATTTTTAATTAATATCAGCACACTATTATAGCTGGAATTGTTTTGGATTTGCTTACATGTTGTACGTTTTTTGCACATTATAAATGTATTGTATCGAACTATAGTTTAATAAAGCAACGTATATATTCTGTTTAGAAACTTCCAGACATTGCAGCATATTCTGTCACCTTTTAGAGTCCATGCAAATACTTGCATACACATACAAGACAAAATTAGTCAGTTCCAAAAACTTTCGCCATGTGTTCAGTATCGTATAGATGTACACATACTTGGCCTATTTATATCCCATGCAACGTTTCTGTTTCACAAAATTATCAAATTACGGAAAATTCCATGCTGCAGTTCTTGCACAAAAAAAACAACTATTTTATTCGCATGTCCTGTCCAGTCCAGAACATCTTTTATAACTGTAAAAGTGCACCACTGTTCTATATGAAAAGTATATACTGTATTTAAGATTTTGGAAATGTCTTTATATACACAATTACGCATTAGAATGCGAGGGAATTGATTGTTATGAAAGATTTAATAGGTTTTAGATTTGATTCAGTTCAATAAAAATAAATGCGTTTTAGTAAGCATACATACTACAAGTATTTGCCCCTCCAGTTGTAGAGTCAATGGCGCGCCTAATGGATGATCAATACGTTTTATTTGTTGGACGCACAGTTTGTTTACTGAGTTGCTGTTTCAGCAAGCGTCCCCTGCTTTGCTGCCCCTGCCTTCACTAAGCGCCTCCTTCTGCGCGACTGAGCCGCTCATGGACAGAGCCGGACGGGGCGAGGGGGCAAAATGAACTCCGATCACAACAACAGACATCTCCACATGAAGTTTTTTGCACACTTTTCTGCAGTCGGGTCCCTTGGGGGCGCGGACGAAATCGCTACTAAGGACAAAGAGGGTACGCGTAAAAGTGTTTCTTTAGCTTTCTTAGACAAGACCATGCATAGCCTAATGCTAGCATAGCATTGAAACCCCCGTGCGCATAGGCGCATAGTCTTATCAAACGGGTCGTATTGCTTTCTTCAATCCAACTTTGCTGAGACTTTGGGCAACATCGCCGAGGAACGGGCTGAACCCCTGGACGCCAACTTTGAGAAGCCTAAACTATTTATCGAGTTTGGATGCAGCAGCACATCGACCTTCCTCATCGTAATCATTTCCCAATGACTGCTTTGGCTACCTGTAACTTTGGGATTAAGGTAAAAAAGAGAAAACTACAATCATCTTTGCATAACAAAAAATAAACTTTTATTTTTTTGTGTTCTATATCTCGGCGCAGGCGCCCTGGCTCCTTCTCGCTGTCACTAAAACATTTTTTCCCCCTTCACACTGGAAACTGTCACAAGTGACGTCAATCACCGAGCTCTGACCAATTAGAGAGCGGGATGATTGTTCGGCTCGGCGGGCTGCAGCGCCTACCATGAATCTCTATTCAGTATATCAAAGCGTCCTGCTGCTGCCTCTCAACCGAATGGGATTCCATGTAGGCACAGAGATAGGAACTAAACTTTAGGAAGTTTTTATTTTTTTTCTTGTTGTTTTTTTATCCCCCCGCATTTTTTCCTCTGCTCTAAAGCGATTAAAATATATTTGTCATCATCATTATTATTTTGCCTGCTGTCAAGTTATTCAAAAAAAAAAAAAAATTAGGAGTAATGAGCGTGGATGCTTTGGGAAGCCCCGTGATGGACCCTACGTTTTCCAAACGGAACACGGCGCTGAGATTAGTTGACTTGGCAGGGGCTCACCACCATCACCATCATCACCACCATACCCCTCAGAGCGTGACAGGCTTCCCGGGGTTCAGCAGCCATCCCCACTCAATGGCTCACTCGCACCCTGGGGAGATTACTGCGGAACCCCGCCTGGGGCCGAGTCCATTCGGGCCAGAACACATGGGGCACTCCGCGGCCCTCAAAATCAGCCCAGCCCATCATTATTCCCACCGCCACCACCACCACCACCACAATCATCATATTGCAGGCCACGGCGAAGTGGTCTCCAGTCAAACGGGAGCCTTTGGCCCGGTGCAAGCGGCGACGGTGCCCTACTCTATGTCTCACACGGCCCAGGCATTATCCGCAGGTAGGGACTTCCTCATCCGACGCGATCTGACCGCTCCAGCCATGCCTGTGCTGAGCGAGCAGGCGGCGTCCGCTTCCACCTCTCATCACGGAATGTTTGTCTCGACAACAGGTAGCAGCTACCCGGGACACTATGGTCAGCACGCCGACGCCCTCTTCCCCGGACTCCAGCACGAGCAGCCGTCCAGCGGAGCGCCAGGTGGCCAAGCCCTGAACGGACAAATAAGGTTGGGAATACCTGGAGACATGTACGTGAGGTCTGATCATCACTTGACTCCAGTGGCGAGCTCCAGGGCGGACCCGTTCGCAGCCTCGCCTCTGCACGGCTACGGCGGACTCAGTCTGAACATGAACCTCGGCGCTCATCACCACCACCACCACCACCAGCATCACCAGCACCCCCACCACCACGGCGCCGGCGCCTTCCTTCGCTACATGCGGCAGCCTATCAAGCAGGAGCTCATCTGCAAGTGGCTGGAACCGGAGCACTCCACCAAGAAACTTTGCTCCAAGACCTACAGCACCATGCACGAGCTCGTGACCCATGTGACCGTGGAGCACGTCGGCGGACCCGAGCAGGCGAACCACGTCTGCTTCTGGGAAGAGTGTCCTCGGGAAGGGAAGCCCTTTAAGGCCAAATACAAACTTGTGAACCACATCCGTGTGCACACGGGAGAGAAACCGTTTCCCTGTCCGTTCCCCGGCTGTGGCAAAGTGTTCGCGCGTTCAGAGAACCTGAAAATCCACAAGAGGACTCACACAGGTCAGTGACTTGCATGGTTCCTGCAACGTACGCTGTGTGTGTGTGTGATCTGCCAATGCTTTAAAACTGAATTAATTGAAATACAGTTAATAATAGACGACTGAAAATAAAAACAGTGCTGATCCATTGGGTTATTCGGGTTTCTCGTCGTTTTCTGATTAAATAAAATTTAAAGCATTAGAATTGTATTTCCCTGTTTTTTAAGTTATCGTGGCAATTGAGACAAATGCTGAAATCACACTTCTTGTAGTCGATGATATCTGAGTGTAAATTTCACGTGTATTTCCATTCGGACATTTTTCCGATAGTTTCACACGTTTTTTTCAGGTTCAGGGAAAAATAGCCAGTTTAATAGCAACAATTTCACCTGTAGCTTATTGAAGAATTTCTGATTGCGTGTTAAAAATCATATTATTATTATTATACTTCATATTAATTACGTTTTTAATTAATTCTTTAGCACAATAAACACCATGACACATTTCTGCAAATGCTTTGCTTTCCTTTTGAATCCAGTCTTGGGGCCTACTACATGGAGTGCGTCCAAGTCATGCCTGTTGATAAAATATGGGAGAGAAACTCTTAACGCTGTTTTTCTCAGATACAGTTACATTTTTACTGATGACATTTGAAATTGTTAATTAACACAATATATAATTATTAGTGCTTTACGACTGGATGTCTTGACAGTAAATGTAAACTTAGGGCTAAGTTTTATTCGCAAATTAACCCCTTATGTACAAAGCACAAATGCTACTTGCTACTTAGCTTAGCTTCTGCTAGCTTCAATGTATCTTTTTTCTTAAACGTCTACATTATTGTCTTTATTTTTTAGAAAAAGCTAAAATACTAAACGCTATGTTTGCTAATGATAATGTTTTTGTTCTTTTCCCCATACTGTTTTTAAGTTTGTTTTGTATATCATTTGTAGACTTTTAAGAATTAGTATTTGAATAATAGTAATAATTAGTCACAATTAAGTTCATTATACTAGTAATAATAAAGCCTATATATCTAACCTTAAGCAACAAGTCGTTTAGGGCACAGAGCCCAAAGGCCTGAGTTCACTGGATACCCTTCGTGTAGATTCTTCAGCTATATGGAACTCTTCCCATTATAATTAGCTCTGACTCTTCAGCACTATTAAGCTGTGATTACTATGATTCATTCCAACATGGCAACTTGTTTCTTGGGAGGCCTCCCTAGATCACAAGCCTAGCTTTAAAGCTGTTGAGACCTCTGCTTTAATTCCCATCCCCCAGCCACGGCGTTTCGATATACCTGCTCATGGTTTTCAATACGACAATAGTTATTTTCAAGAGAAGTTAATATTGCCAAGCCTTAGCCTAATATTCCCTAGCCAACGAGTCTGTTGCCTTTCCTGTTGGCATCCCCCATGGCAAAAGGGCTGATTCCCTGCGTAGTGGAATCTCAGTGTTTGGTTATGGATGCAGTTTCCCAAGGGTGTCTTTGCTCGTTTCTCGCTTGTACTACACTAATACCCTTGATTGGCTCTCTCAGCCCAACAGCTGAAGGTCAAATTGATATTCAACACGCGAGTTTAATTAGACAGCAGCAATTACACATTCTCATAAGCGACTGGCTCGCGCGTGTGCGGCGAAAATCAATGTCTTGTGATTTGAATGTAATTAATTCAACCATTCACAGCACCTAGTGCTCGTTGCAAGCCCCTGCTGTACTTACAGTAATACAAAATGTACCTTCGACCATGCAGCCGCCAGTGAGGCAGGTTTATTATGCTAGTGTTATAGTGTATAGTAATATGACATATAATGCAAGCCCGTTATTTTACGTGAGTGTGCTGTAAAACATCACATACGAGGTGTGTGACATTAACAATTTGCAAATGTGAAAGAAGAGCAGGAGAAGAGCAGGCTATTACAGGACCTGCTAAAAAATCTATGACACTGGAGTTCACAGTTCGTGCACAGTTTGCCAACGGTTTAAATGTTATACCCCGAGGGACTGATTGAGGGTCTCTTGTTCACTCAATTATGCAGTTGGGTTTCATTCTTTTTAAACACTTCCCGAAGTGGTGGTCGTGATGACACGTTGATATGCCCTTTTTCACAACTGATGTAATCTCTGTTTTCTTGTTTTAGGCGAAAAGCCATTTAAATGCGAGTTTGATGGCTGTGACAGACGTTTTGCAAACAGCAGTGACCGGAAAAAGCACTCCCACGTGCACACCAGCGATAAACCCTACAACTGCAAAGTGAGAGGTTGTGACAAATCGTACACGCACCCCAGCTCTTTGAGGAAGCACATGAAGGTCCACTGCAAGTCCCCACCTCCGAGTTCGGGTTACGAGTCATCGACCCCGTCTCTGGTTTCTCCGTCGTCGGACTTGGGCCGAGAGCCAGCACCCTCCGCGCTTTCTGAGTCCCTCTCGGGCTCGCAGGCAGCCAATTTGAGCGAGTGGTACGTGTGCCACAGCTCGGGGGCCAGCGGTGCCCAGAGCCCCCCCAGCGGCTCGTCCACACCCGACCCTTCGGATGGACCACCGTACAGGAATTCTGAAAGAGGGGACGCGTTCTAGACAGAAAAAAAAACACTGATGCGGACTCTCCATTCCTGAATTCAGAGAGAAAGTGTATTCAAGAAAACTGAGTGTAAAGGTGTACTAGAAGGCGAGCGCGTCTACAATACAGTGCGTGCGTTCTAGAATGCACGAGGTAAGTGTGTTCTAGAATGTACAAAGGTGAATGCGTTCTAGAATGCGCGCAAGGAATGCGTACTTGAATGCACAAAGTGAATGCGTTCTAGAATGCACGAGGTAAGTGTGTTCTAGAATGTACCAAGGTGAATGCGTTCTAGAATGCGCGCAAGGAATGCGTACTAGAATGCACAAAGTGAATGCGTTCTAGAATGCACGAGGTAAGTGTGTTCTAGAATGTACAAAGGTGAATGCGTTCTAGAATGCACAAAGTGAATGCGTTCTACAACGCAAAACTAGAGTGCGTTCTAGAACGCAAAAACACTAAAGCTATTTGAAGGTTTTGCCTTCTGCAGAACTCCAATGCGTTCTGGAATTCAGACCGCTGACTCCAGAACATTCCCTTGGCCAAGTGACTTTGCAGCTTAATTTCTTACTTTTTCTCCCAGGCTGAGGACAGTCAGGAACGCTGGCCTGTGTTTTCGTGGCCCAACCGTACAATGCACTGGCGCAATGACAGCTAATGTCACAGCCAAACCACAAGCTGAGGTAGCCAACTTGTTTCCCACATGGCTGACTATGAACTGATATCACGAGTGTCCATTTCCCTGAATGGTGTACTGGTCGATCGTCCGCATGTGGGTGTATTATTTTGTAAATTCTAATTTGACTTCAATAACTTCTTAATTTATTTTTGAACCAGTATTGAATTTCTTTTTGTATTATCGAACCAAAGTGCTTCAACTTAAAAAAGTGTACATTTGTAAATAACAACGTTTTAATGTGTATGTGTCAACGGTAATTTTGTAAGGTTAAGTATTTCAGATATTTTTAAATGTTTGCTACTATTGTTTGTAAAAAAAATTATAATAATATTTGGTATCATTTGAATAATTTGAATTTCATAAAGACGTAGACAATATCTTCTTGTGCTTTCTGCAGCCGAGACAGTTTGATGGAAGTATTGTTACTGTATTTGATATGACATTTCATTTATTATTAGTCATTGATAAATGTGAACATTTTGCATTTTGTGATTTTTGTAAATCGCGTCAACAACTCATTTTTACAAAAAAAAAACAATTATAAAAGGAGACCTTAAAATGTGTACCGAAATGCCTTGTAAGTTGTCAGTATTTTGAATAAACTGTGTACAATGACATGCAAAAATAATCACGAGTAGACTTCAGCTTCAAAGTGACATAAACTGATACTACTTATGCCAGCAGCAGAACACTGCAAAGGGCTAATAAAATTGAAAAGGAAAGATCAGAAAATGGTAAATTAAAGCATGTACAATTTTTCTATCCCAAATAGGAAAAACATATCGTTATTTATTTATTGATTGATGTTCTACATTTTTTTGTAAATAATAGTAATGACTTGCCTATTCTGGGACAAAACAAATCGTGTAGCTTCCTCCCCTAGTTTTCAGTTTCCATGGCCATGCCTCGCTTTTATATCCCTTTATATTTCTTATATACACATAGGTAGCCCTGTTTTATACTCCGATTACGTGGATAGCATTTGATGAAAGGCTTGCGTATTCTCCCCCAGACATCAAAGAACGTTTTATACAAAGAGCTATTTCTTCACGACGGTGAATCTTCATGGTGAGTTAGGATTTCTATGGCAATCGCCGAGTCAGACTCAAATAATATGGGGGCCGGGGAGGTGGACTCAAAAGACTGCTTTAAAGAATGCAATATTTGCAGCCCATGGGGTCGGAAACCCTAATATATGTTTTTATTCATAGGAAAGAATTCTTTTAGCTTTGCTTCGACAAGAACCGACAAGAGGTCAATGGAAATACAATCAAGTGTTTTATATCTGTCTATCTATCTATCTATCTATCTATCTATCTATGTATCCGTTACAACATCGATATTTCTCCATTTTTAAGCTGATAACAGCTAAGTTTAACAGGCAGGGCTTAGAAAGTTGTTTCCAACTTCCTTCGTTTTCACTCAAGCGTAATGCATTTGAATGCCACGAGGCTGTGGGTGGATACGCATTGCACGATGAGATACGTTTTAGTTCGTCTCCTTTGGTAATTGTCTTGTTGTTTGCACTATCCAGTGCTCCTCTGAATAGAAGAAAAAAATAAACACAACGAGAAATAGCTAAACAGTTGAGTCCTCCATAGTACCAGCTCTTGTGCATGAATGGAGAGAGGGATAGTTTGGTCTCAATTGAAGCGAGGAGCCTTTGAAGTGTTGGTTATTATCAGAAGGATTCCTGCATGTAGTCTAAACGACGTTGATGACACGGAAAGACTTCTTTGTCACCAATTTGATCGCCCCCATCTTTTCAAAAAGCGTCTCAAGCTTTTAGTTCCACCCATCAAACTGAGAGGGAAACGAATGCGAGTAGAATCAAGTGTATGTTACCGAGGAGGAAGAAAAAAAGTGTTGCTTCGTAAATAAACGCAAGAGAGAAGATGTTTCTTTTTTTTTTTTTTTTACTTTCTGTTTATCCTCCCTCTTGTTGCCCGTGCACGTGCCTAGATTACAACTAGATTACAAGATTTTTGGTAAATATATACAAAAATGAAAAGAACAGGAGCTTTTTCTGCAGCACCCTTTTCTATTTTTTATTAACAGTTAACAGTGAAAATAACATTTTAAGAAATAATTAATTAAATAAACAAATCAATATTTAGCAACTTTGTTGCAGTAACATTGTTTACCAAAATTGTATTTAATCTGACTGGCTGCTGCTTTTTTAATTAAATTAATTTATTCCACTTGTAGCAAGCTAATAAACAATGGTGGTCATTTATTGCCTTTCCCCTTGGTGGAAAAATGGCTTCTTGAGTGGAAATAGAAGTGGTTAGTTTGGTTCTTTGTTATATTGGAAAGCTAAGGCTCATTTGAGTGTGAAATATCATTTCTTTGTAAAATAATGAAGGCGATAATCCGACTTCCGGAAACCGTCCTGCATTATTTAACAAAGCCCCTTTAATAGGGGATTAGCGGTTCCCTAGAAAAAAAGCATCCCCTCTCACTATTCAGCTTTCTATTTCATGTCATAATTACACGACACGGGGTGACTTGAATTCGCATGCAGAATGACAGGACAGGTGCAATGGCAATAAATACATAAAGTAGGCTAAAACACAAAACTCTGATTGAGAAACAGCACTAATTCAGACAGTCCTGTCCCTCCCCTTTAAATCACCGGATGCTGCAATGGGGCCCCTGGTTTAACTTTCCTTGTAAGTGTAATAGATGTTACAGTTCCTGTAAAGCGTATGTACGCCACAATGTTTCAGTCTCGTGTGTTTAAACTGGTTCCAAAAACAGCACTAACATGTTTTCAGAAACACTGTCAGAAAAAGCAGACACGGTATAATTATTGTACGAGCCTATACACGTTAAGCTGCATGCATACATTAGTCAACGTCAACGTCCCAGGTCTTCTTGTTAAGCTGAATCTGATTCAGCTTTTAAGTAGACATTATATATATATATATATATATATATATATATATATATATATATATATATATATATATATATATATATGCTTTATGGACCATAGGACTCCCAGGACTCCTGGCGTTCATCAAATCACAGTTTACATAGTTTGTACCATATAGTTTATAGTAGTTATTGAACATTAATCTAAATAATTCATACCTAAATAAAAGGTCTAGAGAGTAAAGGGTTACAGAGTTGGTTATCTTGATTTCCTTGCTATATTATCATCTGGTACCTTTTACAGAAGGATTTGCACATTGTATGATATGGTATGTGCTTTTAAATAGTCTTTAAATTTTAAAACACATTTTCAAAAATCTCTTACAGCACATTATTGCATGACAGAGCAGACAGATAGCCTGGGATCTAAATAAACACTGAAACGTTTATTTAAATTTATGTTTAGCATTTACATTTAAATGGGCAGATTAAAGTGGTTGCACCAACATAAAATGTTATGTCAATAAACTTCCAGCCTAGCAATTGTGTTTATGTAAAATATTGTATTTTTGCGTGTAACCAATTGAACAATACATCATCATGTACACTGAGAATTAATTAGGAATTACTTGAAATATAATCCTTATATGTTGACTTCCATTGCATTTTTTTAGTTTCCTGTAATGTTATCATTTTTCTGTTTAGAGGTTTTTGCATGACAATAGCTATATGAAAGACTACATACAGAGCAATGTGAATGAACATTGCCATGCCTCTGAGATGTACAGAGAAGTGGTAATATAAACTTGTAATTTAAAAGCTATTTTTTCTACATTGATTTGTTGCCTAATTGACAGGTTTGCCATCAAAGTAAAAAAAAATATATAATACATTTAGACAAAATGACAAGTTTTTCAGCACTTGCAAATGGGACAGCGACCATCGCAATATTAGCTAATACCGATCATAGACGTTCTTTGCCAATTGAAGAATTGCCATCAGCCAGAAAGGCTGGGGTAGAAAAATGAAAGCATAGCATAAGTTCTGATCAATATTTCTATTTGAGTGCGACTCATATATATACATATATATATATATACTCATATATACAGTATGTTGCTATACTGATGCAGGACTAATTGCAAATTCAATCTTTTTATATTACTTTATGTTAATCCTTCCATTGCACATCAATGACATTTACCATATCAAACTTGCACTTCCACATCAACAACTTAACCATGTTCCAATTCAACACATACTAATAGAAGTATAGACTTGTGACCTACATCATCACCCATAACGTGTTGTCGAGACAACATTAAAAAGGGCAGCAATGGAGAGAGAAAGAGAATGAGATGGAGAGGGAGACATGGCTAATTTATGAGGTGCCTTGATTGAATCAGTCTCTGAGTGGTGGGATTACCACCATCCCACAATCGCAGGCGCTGAGTTATTTTACTTTCATGGATGAACGAGTTCTCCCCAATGAGAGAAACAGCCCCTGATCTCTAACAACCTCTACATAATGTGACAGAATGTACCACAGCACTTCGCACCTGCACCCTGAATGGGAGCCCTCTTTCAATGTAAGATACGCTTGTTGGCCTTGAATCTCAAAGCAGCTGCATGAATGAGTCGAGCGACCCCGTGCTTATTTCGCTTCCTTTGATCTTACATTTCCTCCTCTCTAATTTGTTCGTATAGTTTGTAACGAGGACTTTCTACTGGTGATAAAAATGTGCGTCTGGTAGGGGACATGAACCAGAGAGAGGATGTGAGGACGACTTCCATCACTGTGTATTCTGTGGTTCTTGTAGGCTGGGTTTTAGCGTAAAGCAGATTTAAGCAATTAGCCAGATAAAAAACAAGGTCTCAAGCTCTTTTCCTACTTTCCTTTTTTTGCAGATTCTACTCTTGTCTAAAAGAGTACATGTATAAGTGTATATATTTGGTGATATGTACATTCACATTGGGAATATTGACATGAGTGCAGAATAACTGACGTTTTCCCCTTTTTTGTTATGAAACGTATATACAGATTTAATGATTATGAAGTACAATGAAAGAAGTTGACTGTACAAGTCATCTGGTTGTTTTGGGGTTTCTTACTCACCTCACAGTCATCATTTTAAACTCTAAGCCATGTTATAGGCTTTAGACAATAACCTGTCCACACTCATAAAATAAATGTGTTACAAAGGGTTGCTTGAACAATGCAATAGAAGGACAACTTTTGGTTTGTCTGACAATGTATGTAAAGGTTAACTGTGTAACAGTGTGACTGTGCAGAATATTTTACATGACTTAAAGAACCTTCACTCGGGGTAAACGTTCTTACACAAACAATCCTTTTACAAGCAATTCTATTATAAACATATCCATGAAAACATAAATGTTTTTTCTATGGTAAAGAACCCAAATAACCTTTTTGTGGTGAATAAGAGCCCAAGACAATCCAAGAAATGAGCTCAAAACAAATATGTATTCCCTTTTTTACAAAACACTATATGATTAAAGTCATCATATCATACCGTGATATCATCACAACATCAAAAAGAACTATCCTATTTCTGTTCACTGGAATAAATATCATACCCCTTATAAATATAAATCTTCTGATTCACCCATAAAGACCCCCGTCCCATCCCCATTATCATGTGTGAACGAGATTGGTTGAGCCTACGTCCACCCCATTTTAATCAAGTGTACAGTGTCCACAGGGCCAAACCAATTCAATTACATACATTGTCATATTACTTATCTTCCTTTTGGCTACATTCAGACAAAACTGAGTGGCCAATATTGGCAGTCTTGTTTTCTGGATAGGCCAATCACCACATCAGTACAAAAGGGACATCAATCAATGCTACAGCTCCAAGTTTAAGTGTAGCCCAATGCAACAATAAGCATAATGCAAACTAAAAGCTAATGAAATGTTTTTGTGGGAACATCACACTGATATAAGTGAGCCATACATCATCACCGTGGGCCAATGATAATGAATGGCGGAATGTGCCCTTCAGCTATTAAGTGTTTCTGTTATGCAATTCATCATCTCTTTGGTTCATATTTCTCTGTGCAGACACATTTCTGGGTTTTTGGAGGTGGGGTGGGTGGGTGAGTGGGATTTGGGCTGGAGACATGGCATAAGCAGTCACAAACTTTGGATAAACCTGGCTACCTTTATTTATTTGTTAATTTATTTATTTGCATGCACCCTCATTGTTATTATTTATACACTCTATAACATGAAATATACATGTGCTACAAAGGATTCAGGTGTCAGTTCCATACAACAACGACCTTTTTGGCTCACCACTTTCAATGTTCTTTATTCACACATCTCTATTAAAACAATATGATTCATTATGAAACCAGACATGGTTCTTCTGTGGCACCACACATTGACCCATTTGTAGCATCTTTATTTTTAAGAGTGTACAGTTGTATTTGAGACAATTTCTAAGAGGCAAAGGGCTGTTGGTTGTGCGCCAGTTCCTAAACAAATGCACTCACCCTCCAGAGAAGGGGAGCATGACTGCACTGAAGGGAAGTTTTCACCCATACTTGTGAATGTATGGCCGTGCAACTAAAACAGGATTACAGATCTCAATTCAAAAGGCATAAGTTATTTAGCCCGAAGTCCCGGATTTCGCATGGTTATAATTCACCTCCAGTCACCGCGTAAATGGCAGTGCTACATCATGATCAGGCTCGGTAATACTATATGTTCTCCAAAGAGGTGTACTTACTGCCTCTGCACCCCCGCTGCTCCAAGATATGCACTCACAATCTCTTCTTCGCGCACATCTGCTCAGCCTGCCACAAACCTCTGGAAAAAAGAAGGTGGAATATGCCGAAAAAAGAAGGAATATCAGCACCTTTAGGACTCGGAAATCACAGACTGCTGGACAAGAGAAACGAACATGGCTACATGCACAATGAAGTCAAAAGTAAAAGTTATTCAGTAAAATAGTTGTATTTTAGTTTCGTTTTTTATGGCTACTAATGCATATTATTATTATTATTATTATTATTATTATTATTATTATTGTTATTATTTAGTTTATAATTTATATATATATTTAGTTGTTTACTTGTTCATTATCACTCATTAATTCATTTCGAGTCGAATAAAAAGCCAGCCTTAGCAACAGGCTGCTAAGCGGTTATGGGTTGCGCAACTGTCCTTGGGTGTCGGGTTTCAGAGTTTCATGCGTTTCTGAGTGGCAGTGAAGAGTGACCTGTGGGCAGCTCGGGGCAGCATTCGGGCCCAGTGACACCCACTGTGGAGGAGATCAATTTACAGTTAAAGCAAAACGCAGTCCGTGCACTGGCAACAAGCTGCTATACAAGCAAGTTGGAAAGCTGTATAAAACTTACAGAACAGATGAGAGAACAGTGCAAACCAGACAGAATAGAACAGAACAAAACCGGTCACAGAATAACAACAACAGCGCTAGAATATAATAGAATATAATAGAATAATAATGTCTGTAGAAAAAATAAGTCGTTTTAAATTGTAGTATTTATGACAAAATTAAGTGACACAACACTGTAAAGTTTAAGGAGAATAGAATGAGACAGAAAAATAGAGCAAAACAGAAGAATTTTAAATATAGAAAAAATAGAATATATCTTATGTCCCTATTTAACGTACTTTGTGAGTTAGTTGTTGGTTGCAACTAAAATAAAAGTGCACTAAAATTATGAACAGAAAAGAGTAAATAACATAGACTACAATATAAAGAAGCCAAACAGAAAAGAATAAAAATTAAAATAATATAAAAGCATTTGAAAACACCATTTATATTTAATTGATTAAATGTGTAGAATACAGCAGATTAAAACATTTAAAAATAGAAAGGATTTTAACCATTTTAATCAAAGTTTAAAATAGAATTGAACAGAATAGAATAGAATTAATTGTGTTCCCGCGTAAGACACTTTGAGGCGCTGTAACAACTAAATGAAATAAACAGAATAGAAAATAAAATTATTTTAAAAGATTTTAATAAGTTTTTTTTAGGATTTTAACCTCAGCTTAGCACTTGAATAGAATTTAATTGTATTCTATTCTGATCCAAGTTTAGAATGCACTTCAATACAAAGCAATACAAAAAATAAAACAATACTTTTTAGTCATAAAAAAATACCGTGCTCATCTCTCACACAAGCTCAACATGTAAAGACCAAATGGATCATCATGAATCATAATAACGTAGAAATGTTTTTAAAATGCAAATGCGCGTCTCCAACGTGACGTTTTAAGTCATTGGTTTCTTTGCACTATTTCCCACGCCGGCTCGGAGCTGCGCTGTGCGCGGTGAAGGCACAGTTTGAGCGGCGGTGGAATTCGTGTGATCAGTGTAGCAGCACCGCACACTTTTGGGTCATTTCTCCATCTCCCGCAGAAAAAGACATTACGCCTCTCGTATTTACATACCCTGCAATATTTGTCAAACATTCATAAATTACGAATTAATGAAATGTTCCGCGACCCTCTGAGATCACACTAATGAACACGCGGACTGTTTCCTGAATTTTTGACACGTCTTTCTATCTGTTTAATGTCTTTTGTTCGAGCACGGTCTATTAGGCAAGATTATGTGAGGAGGACTCGCCCCTGTCACTCGGGTGTCACAGTGACAAACTCACCTGCTGTAGGGATATAACCCACACGAAATGACTTCACAAAGTCGTAGAACGAGGGGAACATGGCCTGCTGTTGCTATTATTATTATTATTATTATTATTATTGCTATTATTATTAATAGTAGTAGTATTGCTGTTGTTGTTGTTGATGATGATGCTATTGTTAATATCTTTTTAATATCTTTATCTATTTCTTCTTCTGCGTATGGAGGTGTTGGTTTGCTCCTATTGTTTGCGTGGAAGTTGATAATATCATTATCATTATCAATTGTTGGTGGTGGTCATGTGGTTCTTCTTGTTCTTGCTGCGGTGGTGGTGCTATTTTATTTTTCGTGGTGTGGAAGTTGATACTACTGTCGTTGTTCATCTTCTTCTTATGGTGGTGCTGTTTTGGTCTTGCTCGTCTGGGAGTTGATAAGGTTGTCATTATTGATGTTGGTCTTGTTCTGGTGGTGGTTCTAGGTGGTGCTGTTTGGTTGGTGGTGATGGTGTGAAATTTGATATAATTGCCGTAATGGTTGTTGGTCCTGTTTGTCGTGTTTTTCTTGTGGTGCTGGATCTGTTATCTTGATATGAAGATCGTTGTTGTTGGTCTCTTCGCTGTGCTTGCTTTTACATGCCTTAAAAGTGCCCTTGGTTGTTCACACTGGCTCCAAAACCCACAAAACTTCTGTAAAAGTTTGACGCCAGCTTTGCGCACCAGTCTGGCGTTTGGAGGCGCTGCGCTCTGGCAGCTAAACCTTTGGAGGTGAGGCCCTGAGTAAAATGTCAGCAGTAGCACCTGCGTGCAGTTAAAGCGCCACGCAGGAAGGAGGTGCGGGGTCAATATTAATCACTGGCAAGGAAAGTGTCATTCAACTGGAGTTCATTTCCGCTTCGCCATTCTCTCTCTCTCTCTCTCTCTCTCTCTCTCTCGATCTCTCTCTCTCTCTTTGGACACGTGGTTGGTGTTTCTGCTCTAATTAGGCATCTTATATTGTGGAGTATCTCATGCATTTCCCGTCCTTATGGTCTAAATTTTGTCGCTGTCACGCAAAAAGCACACCAAAACTTACAGAAGAAAGAAAAATCTTTTAATGGAGAAAAATTAAAAAAGCTTTTATTCCAGGGCATTTTGAAGCGTCTCTATTAGTCCTTCATGAAATAACGTAAAATAATGAACAACTTCCAGATTCAACAACTATGTAAGGAACAACCGCCGGATTCAGATGATGTCAAGGTAATAAAGGGCTTAAATGAAGATTTTTGACTTGACAGCAGCAATATGCAAAACTCAAAAGCATGCAGCGCTTGAACGCCTATATTTTCTACAGCATATGCAGACAAGGAGTCATGAAGACATTATGAGCAGTCGTGTCCCGTTTATTACTTTGTCAATCATCTTGATTTGACAGCTGAGAGAACAAAGGAACCAGAATTTACAAACTAGATTAGGGATTGCAATTTTTTTTTTCAATTGAATGAATCTTATAAAACAATATCGTTATTATTATTATGATTATTGTAGTTTATTGGCGTGCACTTGTACTGTCTCAATAGCAAGGACGTTGGATCTAATCTAGTCTAATATTAGACTTGTGTTATGATTGTTGTTGATCGTAACAGAAGATATCTTATTTTCACATAATTTCATATAATATATTTTTGCCAAAAAATAAAAATAAAAATATTATATATATATATATATATATATATTGACTTCAATTGAAGTTATAACGGTTTTCCATCTCTAGTAAAATTGCCAGCTTGGATATACCAGGTTTTTACATGATAGCGACAATGTGGTAATTTAATAACTGGCCTCTCTGTGCTACATTTCCACTGTCGCCTGCGATATCAATAACGTCTGGATGGCCACAAAACCAGTGAATAATCTTTCTTTTATGATTCCCCCATCATCACCAGAATAATATCTGCCCAGGCTTTTCCCCGTTGTGCCCGAGTTAATTCATCAAAAGGAAAGTCTCTATAAGTTTTTTTCCCCCTTCTTCTTCTTCTTCGTCCCCCCTCCCCATATAATGAAAGATTTAAATAATAAGTCGACCACTGTGACATTCTTTGCACTTAGGCTATTTTTCATAATGCCCCTTTGTGTAGCTGAGGAAACTCCGCAGACGAGGCGCGAGCACTGAGGCTGAGATTTCCCACTATTATTTGCTCAGATTCAGTGTTAACTGCTGATTTAAAACGTGTAGATATCGATTCAGATTCGGGGTTTCTTTTTAGACCCAAAGAAAAGGTGACTAAAAACATAACAATGATCTCAGAAACAAGGTAAGGATTTTCTAAATTTATACAATTCATAACCCGTTTCAATGCTTATTAAATGAAACTGCTTTATTCACGTGTTGCTGGGGGAAACAAGGCCAGAGCAGAGAGGGCTTGCTGTCTAATTTCTGAACATAATTAACTCTATGCTTAAAATCAATTGTTTCCCGAGCCCAGCGAGGGTCCACGGCTACAAGCAGAGAGAGGCCCTATTTTTTGCACGTGTGAAAGCAGGAAGCGGCCTTACCTGTCATTCATTAAGGCGACAAAAAAAAGAAAAGGGGCTCAATAGAGAGAGAGGAAGCTCGATTGGACCTGCTCGTTATACCTGCCGCGCAATTAAGACTGCTTGTTCTCTTAAGCCGTTAGTTTAGCTGGTAGTATAATTGAACTTATGAAGGGTCGAAGGCTCGATTAACTAGTATATTAAAACCTTGTGACTTCATTTATGTCGTTTTTCACCTTTTGGACATAATGTGAATCTCCTTTACATTGTGGCCAAATCTTAATGATGAATGGACCAATAGAAATGCTCCATAATGAGCTGGAATAAAACATTGTTTCTTTGACTTCCATTAAACGTTATTTTATTTTATTTTTCCTTTTCCTGTAACATTAACCTTTTAGAGTTATTGGGACGAAATGTAAGTACATATATTTAATAACAGAGTGTCCCATATGAGAGGTTTTACCAATCATATGATTATATCACCTTGTATCTCCTGTATTTTCTCCCCCATTTTGCTGTTTTTTTTTCACACCCATTAATTGCTTGTTTTTTTTTTTTTTTTTGCGTGACAGCAAAGCTATATTTGTCTACGTTACAATTTACCCACATCTGTGAGTGTAAAAGCAGATATCCACCCAGTTCACATTAGATCAGTTATGTGAGTATTATGTGTAGCTCATCTTATGCATTCATTCAGGATGTTCTGACCGTACGTGAAAATAACGTTCGTTGTTCAGTAACCAATGAAAGGAAGCCCAGTTGCTCCATCATCGGACAGATAGCCAGATCTATTTGTCTTCTTTCTGGATAGGGTTTTTACAAGCCGTCCGCGTCCTCCTACCCCATTCATAGAGATCCCTGTGACACTTCATTGTGACCACAGATAGAGTGAAGGTGAATCAGAGCACACTTGAACCGGGAGAGGACTTGACCTTCTGCCTTTCTGCTGTCCTCCTCTGTTTGCCTTGACCACAATCGCCTTTTATAAAGGACATGCTCTGGCGTGACACGTCCTTTTCATTAGATGGATGTTCACAGTGAGAGCGAATCTCGCGCTTCTGAATGGCTTATAGGTGTTTGTGAATGCGTTTGTGTGTGTGTGTGTGTGTGTGTGTGTGAGAGAGAGAGCGCGCGCGCGTGTGTCTGCATTCTGTTTTCAATAAATATTAAGACGGCGTGCGCGCAGCACTGAAGATGAGCGGAGAACGCAGAAGTGGAAACTGTTGAACTGTTCAAGTGTCGTGGTTTCCCCTCCTTACACACACACCCCTCCCCCAGCTGGGGTAGCCCACGTTAAAGACGGTAGAGGAGTTGTTGGAGAGGAAGTTGGCCTTTATCCGGGGGTGGAGACTGAAGGAGAAAGAAGAACGAAGTAATGGGAGATGCAGGAGGACATAAGATCTAACATTTCAGATTCAAAATTCCATATTGGGCTGGTCCAAGTTATTTTTGCTCTCTGATAACTGAAAAGCAGCGTGAACAGAACCATGAAACGACAAGCTAACTATTATTATTATTATTATTATTATTATTATTATTATTATTATTGTTGTTGTTGTTGTTGTTAGTACTACTACTACTACTACTACTAATAATAATAATAATACATATTATTTTTCAATAGCGCCCAATAGGGGGAGGACAAATAAATTAATACATGTTACAACGAAATACATTATTTATTATTAATTATTCATAATTGACGCTATTAATGTTACGTTAGAATTACTTATTATTAGTACAATTACAGGTTACAAAATAGTATATTGAACACTCTTACAATGACCACTAAACTGTAAATAAATAAAGTAAGTAAATAAAATCATGCAAATAGTCACACAAAAACCTCCTACATCAATTTTCATTTGAAAATTTGAATCTGGCAGTTCACAGTTGTGTTCGTATTTACTGATGAACAAAAACTTCAATGAAATTGACTTTCATTGAAAGTTATGAACTGCCAGTTTCATATTATGTCAAACAAAAATCTAACAGCTTTTTAAAAAGCTACCAGGTTTTACAAGAGATCCAGATTATGCTCACACTAATGAATTCAAGCTCCATTAAAAATAAGTAAGGTATTAGCAACATTTACAAACTTTCACCTGTTTGCAATAAACCTCAACCCGGCTCAACACAATTACAACAAGAAGCCGTTTCCCCAAATACAACACAAATTCCAATTTTTAATGATTATTGCTGTTTAGGAATCCAAATAAAACCAGAAGCAAGGGTTTTACTAGTTGTGATAAAACACTTCAAATACTTGACCTGCTGAGGGGTTTGTTGACAGTGACATTTGACAAACAAAGGATACAAAAATAATGAAAGTATACAGTTGTAAGCATAGTTCACAAGTTCAAAGTTAAAGGAAAACACTGGCTATGTCACCTGGATACTTCAGAAAGAGGTGGCTATTATCGGCTGCCACCAGATTACTTAGGAGACAGGTGGCCAAAAACCCTTAGGTGACTGCAAAATACCTGTAGAAAGTTTTGCTGGAATCAGGCACTGAGGATTCAGTTTGGTCTCCATACCATACAGATCTAAAAGCATGACTTAAAAGCACAAGAAATGTCAGCTTCAATCTGCTCAAAATGTTATAAATAAGCCACAGACGTTTTGGGGTTCTGTTCTGTAGAGTGATGAAACAAAACTGGAACTTTTGGGTCTTATGGATCAGCGGTTTGTCTGAAATTGAAAGAATGAAGCATATGCTGAAAAGAACACTCTGCCAACAGTGAATCATGGCGGAGGCTCAGTAATGCTCTTGGGCTGCTTTGCTTCCTCTGGCATTGGAAACCTGCAGTATGTGGAGGGCAAGATTGATTCAATCAGTTATCAGAAAACCCTAGAATTTAACATCATGCCTTCTGTGAGGAAGCAAAAGCATCATTAACCCTATCAATAGGACAAGGATCCCAGGCACAACTTCAAAGTCCACCAAGGCCTGGTTTCAGAAGAAGTCCTGGAAGATGCTGGAGGGGTTTTCACAGTATCATTTTGCATTGGATTTGGAGAAAACACTTATATGTTATATGTGTTGAGCTACATAAAGTGTTCTGGTTTGATTAGTAAACCTAATTTGGAGATGGAAGTTGAATAATTTTGATTGGAACAGTACATGAGCCATGCCAATCTGTGACAAGATGACACAAATGGGTCTTTATGGAACCAAAAAATGTATTTTATAAATAATATATATATATTTTTAAAATAAAACATAAAATTATTATAAATCTTATTCATTTTAGTGAATGTTTAGTGTTTAGTGTTTAGTGAATATGTAGACTGTAGTTGTAAATGAGGAAACCTGTAGGAATAGTAGTGCACAGGAGAGGGAGAAAGTGAGAGGGAGAGAGAGAGGGAGAGAGAGAGTAACCTGATGATTGCGCTTGTAATTCAGAGAGAAAACCATGAAAGTTGACACCAGCCACATTAAAGCAGCATCTCAGAGTCACTATTTGCCATATTAAACCCACAGCGCACAGCACGAAGGAATCTGAGGAATTCCAAAGCAAATCAGAGATAATAACATAATAAAATAATAAAATCCTATTAGAATTTTACAGGTCTGCTTTAGCACAAGGTTCTGCATACTTGTACTGTCAGCCCTTTCTGAAACACGTAAGGACAAGCATTTCTCACCACCTGATCAAAGTGCACATAGAGACATGCTTTGTTGGAGAGGTAGATGAAGCTTTGGCAGATAACATGGGAGATAATGGGGAAAGGAGTGCCTGCCATATGAATTTACCCTTGTTTTTCTGCACCCAGAGGACAGCTGCTTAGACAAGCATGTGAAGGTCTTCCATGAGAAGCATCATACATTTTGAGAAAGACAGAATGATGAAGAAAGGATGCTGAGAAAGGGTGAGATAAAATAAAGGAAAGAAATTGAGATAGAGACTTGAGAAGGCAGAGTGGGAATGAGAGGGAATGAGAGCTGGGGGGATGGCATGAAGGAGATAGATGTGTAAAGCTGAGATGGAGAGATGTATGAATGGAGAAATGGAGAGATGTATGAATGGAGAAATGGAGAGATGTATGAATGGATACAGATACAGAGAGGTCTACAGATACATATATTGATAGAGAAATGTATAGAGAGAGATATGAATGGATGAATGGAGAAATAGAGAGATCAGATGTATAGATGAAGAGTTGGGGTGAAGCATGCATAGAGAGATGAATAGATAGAGAGATGAAGATCTATACAGGTTGGAGAGAGATATGGATGGTAGAGGTGGATAGATGTATTTATGTATATATGGAGAGCTGGAAATGCATTGATGGGGAGATAAATATATGAAAAGATAAAGAGCTGTACAGGGGATGGTACATATGGATGGTAGAGGAGAAATGTATAAATGGAGACATGGTAGACATGGAAGAGGTGGACAGACGCTCATATGTATGAATGGAGAGAGATGGTGAGGTATATGGATGGATAGATGTATGGATGGAATATGGGGAGATGTATGGATAGAGAGTCAGAGCTGGATAGTTCCAGTCAAGAGATCCAAACCTTTCCCCTCTGGTTGGTGCAACAGTGTCAAATTTGCTCAAACTAGAGCAAACAGCAGAGCTTTTCGGGCAGTTGGAGCAAAATCCTGGGAGGGATTTTAACTTTCTGGACTTTTCCACTTCTAAGATGGACAGATGTATAGATGGAGAGATGGAGAGTGTGGTCGTACTTTCTTCAGTGCAGCGCCATGGCGGCGCAACCTGCTGCTCCAACAAAGAGTTTAAACGTCAAAGGAGCTAGGAGAGCGCGGACATCAGTAGAATAAACAATATTTGTATTCATTTGGGAAATGAATGGTCTGAACAACAAGACAAAAACCAAACAAAGGCGAGGAAAAAAGCGCGCCCATGAATACCGACATTGTTCACGGCTCTTAGGCTCTGATTCACCATGTCATCTCCCCCACGAGGAAGAAAACATCAATATTCCCGGGGAAAGGAGATGTTTCTATGGAAAAGCAAAGAATTTTAGCGCATAACAGATCTGGAGGAGGAATAGGAGGGAGAGACAAGAGCGAGAGAAAGAGAGTGAAAGAGATGAAAGCGAGCGCTCTAAGGGAGCGCGGATGCGTGTGTAGTCAAAGATACACGAGGCTGACTTTTTAAGGACTTTGGAGAGATTTTGGGCCCCCTGACAAAAACGCAGCCTGCTGCCTTTAACACACACGCACACGCACGCACGCGCGCGCGTTTTATAATAAACGCGTTGTCCTATATAAGATGCGGTTAAGTAATCACTGACAGTTAAAATAAAGACTGTAGATTATGAGCTCAAATTCACACATGATTTATTTGGCTCAATTAAATCCATACAGGCTTTTTAAACTATTTTTTTTAAAAAAGCACATAAATATAAAATTACATTTTAAAATGAATTCATACAAATATTAGAAAAACAAGCACATAAGTAAATGAGTAAATAAAAATAGGTCAGTTTACATTTAAATGTCAAACAAAATATAATAACATATGTTTTATAATAAAAATATATTAAGTTATAAATATGATTTTTTGAACTACAAAAAAAAAAAAAACTACAAGCCAACAAAAAAACTTAACTTTCAGTCTAAGTCAATGTCTTTCTAATTTGAATACAATGTAAAGTACAACAGTCAGATTCAAATTATGGAGAAACAAGGTTTTTGCTTGATAGCGACAACAATTTTTGACTGTACAGTGTCCACTCTGAGACCTGGTCTTTGGTGTGGACCTCCGTCTCTGCTGGCTTCCCTTTCTGCACTCTTACTGTCACTCTGCTCTGAGGGCAGCTGGTCAACAGGCGTTCGGTAAACAGGCAGAGGGTACTGGACCTTCACCAGTCCCGTGGAGAACACGGGGAACACAGTGATCGACACTGGAAAACAGAGAGAGAAAAGAAAAGAGTGTGACGTGAGCATAACATACACATTAATTTAGCAGTATGATGGCGTTAAAAATGGGCAATAAATGCATTTTAAGGAAAAGTACATAAAATCTAAACGTGAATTTTGGGTGATCAGTTTTGTTGACAGACCAAACAAACGCTAAACACTCATATAATAATAATAATATAAATAATAAATACTATATGCAGTACCATGTGATACTATGTGCAATACCCCTCACACACACACGTGCAATTAAGAGTCATTTGCAATAAGCCTGTATATAATATTGTTATTGCTTTTTTACTTCTTATTTATATTGTGTATATAGTGAAATGTATTTATTTAATGTATCTTATCTTATCTTATCTTATCTTAATAATAATAATAATAATAATAATAATAATAATAATATTGTTTGTAGTGGTAATGTTATTATTGTTGTTTTTGGTGTAGTTTTGTTGATGTATTTCTTTAGTCACAACTATTATGATGTAAATTCTCACATTTCTATTGATATTGATGATGATGATGATGATGATGATGATCATAGTTATTATTAGTAGTATTAGTACAAGTATTAATATTATGTTTTTGTTTGGAATGCTTCTTTGAGTTGTGGAAAGCACATAGTTAAAACATAAAACACCCTTTTCAGCCCAGATGTGGTGCCAGAACATATGACGAAAATGTCTTATATCTGACCATGCTCAGTTTAATGACCCAACACACTTTTACTGTGTGCAGCCAGATCACATACCAGAGAACTAAAAACAGAGAACAGACCATCAAATAAGTTTAGCTATGATTGAACTTGTCATAAAAGCACACTGTCAAATTAGGAGGTCAAAGGTGTTTAGAAAAATGTGAAATTTCAGACATATCAGCCATATTTGTCGAAAGATTAAACAAACAAAAATGTTTATTTATCCAGAAAATGTCATGTTTTCTATAAATATGATTTACCTGCATTCATTTAATTTATATAATTACATACTATATATTTAAAAAATACTAAACAAACTCTGGTTGATGAATAAAGCACATGCAATCAGAGCAGACCGGACTGTAACCTGGCCAAGCATGATTTTAGTGCTTTGATCATGAAAGGGTTAAACCTTATGGGCACAATGGATGCCAGCAGCCATCCATCTAACAGTCCTCATGAGTGGCAGGCATAGCAGAGCTGTGAGAGAGAAGTTGCTGAATGCTAGTGTGTGGGTTTCAGAATTTACACTGATGCCGGAGACGTGTGATGCCTGGTTCCGTATGGCACCCCTCAGACGGGGACCACTCCTGTCAGGGCTGGAATGGTGCCCCATGCAGGGACCAAGGGTCCATGCACGACAGGGGAACAACACGACCCTGTTGTTTCAGAACGGCCTCCTGATTTATGCTCGTCACAGTGTAAAAGGGCTTGTCATGTCGGTAGACACATAGGTGTTGACAGCCATACTGGACTGCCTTGCACCCAAACTGTTACAGTGCTGTTATATTGCTCATGCCTAGTCTGATTTCTATAAGGCTGATTCTCTCAGTACCCCAGGTCACCTCTGGTTTATATGCACTGGCTGCCTTTGTTAGACTGGACCGGTTGAAAGAGCATGCATTTGTGACGATAGTTATGTAACACCATTTCTATTTAAATACATATTTACATAAATTTAGAACTTTTTAGAGACATTTTCCATATCACTGCTTGTGATACAGTCAGCAATGATAATTCATTTTCATGGCCCAGCAAACATTAGTTGTAAATACAATGACCCCATCAGATTGCAGTGCTCCCATTCACACAGATGGATGATTCTTTCTTGCAGCATTTCCACGCACAGGGAAGCTTTGTTGACTGTGCATTTTGAAGGTCATAGTGCAAGCAGCACAGAGACTAGCTGCCTCTGCCCGGTCAACATTTGTCTGAGCCATGCCGTTAGCCCCTGGAGGCTAAAACCAGTTCATGTGGGACCTGCCCTCCTAAACTTAGCCTGGGATAACAGACACAAATGCAATGCTTACAATCTGAGTCATGGAGCAAAGGGCAGGAAAAGCCACCCATGTCAAATTTGTATGTATGTGACCACATAAATTTTCATCTGGATGCTTTGAAGATTTTAGGGTGGTTGGATGCTCTTTTGTATATAGAGCATTTTAAGATAAATATAACAGTGCATGTCCTAATCAAAACATCTTAAAAATAAAGATGCTTCAAATGGTTCTTTAAGTGATGCCGTAGACAAACCACTTTGTCCATCAAGCATCAACTTTAGACAGATGTTGAATTGTGGTTACTTGGTTACTTTGGTTACTTAAAACCATGACAACAACATATTTATATCTAACAAAATTAGAATTATATCATATGGACATTAACATTATGAAGTATAGTCGATGTTGAATTTAGTCACTGTACCTCAGATCTAAATGTTATGTTTATGTAAATATGGCAAACATGTGACATATTTAAGATGATCGATTTTGGTTACTTAACATCACAACTTAAAGCCAATAAAATATCAACATCAGCTGATGTCACTAATCTATATCAAACTGACGCTTGTATCAGATTTCTTGACACTAAATTTTGGTCATCTGACGTCCCAGCTTACATTCAGCCAGATAATAACGTCTATCAGCGTTGGTGGGGAGCTGGGAAGAACCTTCAAATTAGTAAAGAACCAATTTAAACATTTTTTAGATCTTTAAAAAGTTTCTTCACACTCAAACATGTATATTACAAGCATGGTTTGTTACAGAACCAAAAGTCAATTTGCAGTGGTAGCACTTAAAGAACCATTTAAAGTAAATTTGTGTACAAGTATATGTGACATGTAAAACTCTGAACATGAAATTAAATATTTTTACATCCACATCCATTAAACATTAAGAGAGATTTTTCCTTCTCCACAACATTTGCTTAACATTTGCATAAATGCTAGTAGTAAGGCTGCACTTCTTTTTTGTGTTGTTCTGTAGTCTTGTAGTTGCCCACAACATCTGGGGAATATCATTATAAGCCTAATAAAAGGAGAAAGAGAGAACATGTGCCACAGGAAAGGTTCTGTTATATAACAACAATGTAAATATAGTGTGCGTCATGTTAGCATTATGTCATTCCAGCACTGTCACTGTGGCAGTAGAAGAATGCACCCTGAGGCGGGCAGTATATCAGTGTGCTCTGTTTGACATTTACAGACCAATGATCAGCACTCACAGCATTAACAGGCCTTATGTGATTGTGGGCAGCGGTATTTATGCAGAGATATAATGCCTCATATAAAATAGTCAACCCAGGCTTGCAAATAATGCTTTACTGTTTAATGAGGACGGGATGGCATGGGAAATTTAAGATAGTTGTGGACATTCCCTTTAGCTTCCCCTTCTGCCTCAAGAAAAGGTTAAAGGACTTTGTTCAACATGATGCTGGTTTCTTTATCCTACCTTTTTGAAAAATGGGCAGATTGAATTTTGAATGATGATAACATTGCTATGATATCTTGATAAACAGATTGAACAGATTGCAATATTTGCAATAGCCCTCATTCAGTTCATCATTTGTACATTCTGAGTCCATAAGAATAAAAGCAGTATGCTGACTGTGTAGTTTGTGCAAGTTTAAATGGCTTAATGGGTTACTGGTGAACACATGATTTTTTTCAGTGGAGACCAGTCCATTCTACCCTTTCCCACTCGAGAGCTCGCAACCGACCCCCATCCCGCCCTCACGCTGCTGGGAACAGCATGAAGGCCATGCATGGCTGCCATGCATGGGCCCTTACATCTCACACATGTAGCCAAACAGTCCAGGGACAGGCCAGCTTGCTTTATACGTGGTGCGCTAAACATGTGTTGTGGCCAAAGTTGCATCAAAGGTCAGCCAGCTATGCTTTGAACACTTCAAAGCAAAGGGAATGGGGCTTTCAAGTTTTATGGCAGGTGTAAGCGAGGCTTGCTGACCATCCCAGGGTGGTCTGAGCCCTGGTCTAAAGGAGTTCATGCTGAGGGTTGGGGGGGTTGCTTGACTGACCAGACTGTCCGAAGCGTCTTGACGTGACATCCACATTTAGAGTGGCCCAAGCTGAAGGAGTGTGTGGAGAGGCTGGACAGTGGACACGATTACTTCAACAGTCTCTGGTTTCAGAAGACCTCAGCAGGGTACGGCTGGGGGTCTCTGTCTCTAGGGCTATGGAACAGATAGAGTGGGCAAAGGGCAAGGCCTGCTGGCCATCCCTCCGCCCGGCATGAAGCACCAACCCCTCTGCTGTCAGCACACAGCCAGGGTTCCAGCAAGTTCATCAAATCCAGCATGGCCTATACATTTCCACCCACAAATTTCCTCTGTCTGCTGAAGTGGTATGCTACCCAGAGAGAGCTCAGATGTAGTGTGAACATGACAAAATGGTCTCTTTACACAGCTGAGCCATCATGTCATACTTTACATGAGTAAACTATGACTTCTGCCATTGGCCATGTTTATCAAAAATAAAAAAAAACGATTGTTTATCTGAGAATAGTAATTGTTCAATTAAGTGGCTGTTTGGCTGAGTTGGTTTGAGGTGCTTAACTAGCCTGTACATTGTGAAAAGCCATTACAGGCTGCAGAGAGCAGAGCAGGTGTGTTTGTGTCACTTCACAGATGGTGTGGAATTCAGCTTAATGAGTGGGAAGACAACACTTCAAATGAACTTTTATCTATGATGGAGTGAATGAGACAACTAAAGCAAGTGCACATGTTCCCAGAACCATGGGAAAAAAGAAAGCATGGAATCGTAAAGTATTTGCTAATGCCATTTAATAATTTTTACCTATTATCTACAAATTCTCAGTTACAGAACAAACAAATGTTTCCTGCATGGTAACTAAATCACAGCTTTACAAGAGAAAGACAAAAACGAATGGAATTTAATGTAAAAAAAAAAAAAATTGTCCCCACTTTATCTACAACAGCCTATAGCACGCCGGCAGGTCGAACGTGATATTCCAAACTTTTATTATCAAAGAAAAGCCCTACCAGTTTATAGAGACATCGCTGTAGTTACTCAATAATACACCTTAGTGTGTAATAAGCCTTGAAGTGTTAAGAGGTTAATAATCCAGGCAATAATAGGCAATGTAACTACTGGTGATGTGTTCACTCTTACAGTTGGATACACTAGGAACATTTGAGTAAATACACAAATGTATCATCTTTAGTTTTGACTCATGCAATTACACGAGTGAATACCTCTAAAATAGAATATTCTCCCTTATGTGGTTATACATGTCTAATAAGAAGAGGATACATTTATAGGAACTCCTGTCTTTCCTGTTACAAATATTGAGATGCACTTTGTAACTGCCTAAGTCACAACTGAAGCTGATAAACATGTGTAGTTACACATGTGGTCCAACAACAGTAATATAGTATGTCCACAAATTTTATTCCAGGGCATTTTGGAGCATTTCTATTGATCTGTTCAACATGCAATTTTAGCACAATGTAAATAACAACTTTCGGATTCACATTATGTCAAAAAGTAGAAAATGACACAAATGAAGATACAGGGTTTTAGCATGACAGTGACAAAATACATATTGGATCAAAACATTGAATTCATTAAAACTAAAAAAAAGTGTCGTTCAGGTCAAAGATGTTCTTTTTACGCTCATGCCTACAAAATAAAGCCATGCCAGAGTAGGTCAGGGTTAAACTGACTTATCATTACAACCCTGTTAAGCTCAATCTGCCTCAGTGCCGCAAGTGAAACATTATGCTCTCTGTATGTGAGGGCAGGTTTTTTATTTTTTTAACCCATCTGTTTCTCTATGAGATGGCTAATGTCGCATTGAGATGATTAAAAGAACATTACCTGGGCTGTGAGATTCCCTGAATGAGAAGCTGTATGGTAAATTGGTTGTTTTCTGTATTGTGATTAATTGAACTTGGAGCGTCACATTTCAACGCACTTTGTTTTTCTGTCCCCAGTCATCTCTTATCATTAAAGGGAAAATCTGAATCTCTCTCTTGGAGTCCAATTAAAGATTTGCATTGCTATATTTTTCACTTTAATTACCGAATACAAAGCAGGCTTTGACTTATTTTGTTATTTATCAGGCAACGCTGAGGGAGAGGAAAAAAAAGGAAAAGATTCATCAAGTAAACAGATAGCTGAACCCATAATTACTTTAGACACAACAAAGGAAACTGCACATCATCTGAACGGCATCTGAACGTCTGTATGGATGTTATAACAAACACAGAATTAATTACATCTTCCGCAAATGACTTGGGTGTCAAACATTTGTAGAGGAGGGATTCGTTTATTTTAAAGTGGGAGCAAAGTATAAGGTGAGATCAATGTTTAAAAAGGGAACAGAACAAAAGGCAATCATTAAGCCTAGGCACGTCACACAAGTCATCACTGGAAAGAACGGAAGCTTCACTGGTATACTGATGGCAAGGCCGGCTTTCAACACCAGTACAGCATCATTAGGTTCTTGCCAACAGTAAATCCTCCCCTCTGAAACCTTAGCATTATGCTGCAGAGTTATAAAGACCCGCAAGGGCTTTTTTTCTGAGCAAATGCGTTGTCTACGTTATTAATTCCATTATACCCCACGTTGAGAAAACAGTGGGACTTGCTTTATTGTCATGGTGGCATTGTAAAATGGCTCTTTGTTGGAATTGCCAGAGAGAGTGGTGAAAACGTGGTTCACAGTGTTCTCTTCCGCTAAACACCCAGTCAAATACCCAGAATACAGCATGATCCAAAATGGTGTAGAGCTGGAAAAGCCTCAAAGGCTTCTGTTCTCTGAACACAGACACAGTATAATGCTGTTAAAACTTAATGGCCTGAAATTGTAACAATTTCCTCAGATTTTTTCAGCCTTCCCGCAACCCCTCTATCATGAGTCACTGAATCTCCAGCACCCCGAACAGGGTTTTCCATGCGCGTGCAACAGAGGCTAAACACAGAGGGTAGCTCATCCTAGCTACCAGGCCTGGCTCATGGCGTATGTTGATGAGATGGAGATTTTGTTCCAGTGCTGATGGCGGGTGAGGATGGCCTGCAGAATTTAGTGGCAAGGCGTCCTGCTGGAGACCCGATTTCCTCTGCATTTCCTCAGCACCTCCTTTGTGTGACCCTGCAAATATCCTCTGGGCCTGCTCGTTACCCCACGCAGCCAGCGCGGATCAGCACGCCACTTAATTTGGCACCCTCAGATTCGATCCTCTCTTCAAAACAGTGCAAAGAGTGAAGGAGATGGGGCAAATTCCCTGCCGGTTGTGCTCACAGAGTAGCAGATGCATACCATTGCATGTGAGGGTTCTTAAGTGTCTTCTCTCCTTGCCATGTGTAGATCCATCATTTAGAAATGAATACAGTAGTTGGCTGATGTCAAAACTGACATGACCAGGTTAAGCCTTTTGATTAGACATAGCTTGGCAAATTTCCTATTAGTCTGCTAGATTTTAGGAGTCAGCAAAAACCCTGAAAAGGATATTAAAAGGCAGTAAGAGTCATTCCCTTTTCTTATATCTCTTTATATAAGCCTATTTTACCATATAATTAAGCATCCATTGTATCTTTCTAAAACTTCATTATCTTTCATATTTCATATATATTTAATACTGTAGTGGCAAAACATAGCAAGAAAAATAATAAAAAAAAAATGAAACAAAATACTGAGATTTTCCTCATTATAAATTTCATGCGGTAGTATTGACAGTGCACAGACATTTATCTCCATTGTGATCCCTCCATCCTCAACCACAGGACAGCATGGTGTCTAAGTGGAGGTAGTGATGGGCACCAGGTTGGCAGTAGGCATTGTGCCCTTTGTGCCATCGGTCAAGCCAGAGCCTCTCTGCTGGTGGTTGGCATGATGAGCCTGGGTGTGACATGTGCTTCCATCTGAAAGAGCGCAGGCAATGGTGTCGCCAGACAAGATTTGCCCATTCGTGCCATTGACGACCCAGCACCCTGCTGAGCCAGTGGGCTCTCCCTGGCATCAGCACTGACTCCAATCACTGATGCTGTTTTGACGTGTCATTCAAGGGGACACAATGGGTTTATACAGACATAAAGAAAGGGCCTGATGTTAAAATACTAGATACTGTTTGGAGTACAAGGCTGCTTGTACCATGGAGCCTAGCTTTGAAGTGATCCAGAAGCATGCATTTGAGTCAGTGGGAAGCTACAACACATGTTGAAGAACTTTGTTGGAGTTTGCCTTGTAATTTCCAGGTTTACACTGTAAAACAATGTTTTTCAAACTGCGTGGGAATAAAATGAAAAACGCGGTCTTCATAAAAGACAAGTTCTCTTCATGCAACACCCGAAATGCCTTATTTTGCTGTGGGGATTCCATGTGGAAGCCATCAGAATGCCTTTAAGCATTCAGTGAAGAAGAGATTGTAAATGTCAGGAATTTCTCTTTTTATGGGGTAAAAATCAAATTCGGTAGGACTGGAATTTTCTTTACCTTAGATCCAAAAATTACCAAGTGGTCTTTTTGTGTTCCCTGAGATTGCCTCCTCTGTAATTATCATGGCAGCTCCGTACTCAGTGTGCTCCACAGAGAAAAATCCACACCAAACAATGAGAGCAGTTTCAGACTGAAAACGAATGCAGCTTGAACAAACAGCAGGTGAGAGAGTACAAGAGACATCTGTAAAGATTTAAGCTTTAACAGCACACAGTAATCATACCACACAAACACAGTCTAATAAGGGAAACATTTATTGCTTTTAAAGTTGTTCAAAAGCAGAATTAAATCAAAATCAATATGTCAGAGCCTGAAAAAGGAATAGAGAAAGAAAGAATAAAAGCAAGAAAGGAAGAAAGAAAGAAAGAAAGAAAGAAAGAAAGAAAAAACATAAGAGAGTAAGAGAGAGAGACATAATAAAGGCACAAAGTTGATGTGATACAAAGTGTCAGATATAATTCTGGGCTTTCTGGCTTGGCTGCAGCTCTGCATGATATGGTCTATTTTTGCTGGAGGTGAGCCAGACCTGTCTGTTTGCTGGAAGAGCTTTTCGACTTTGGGATTCTCTCCAGACTCCCTGGAGGAAGTAATCTACATCACAGAGTCCTGAAAGAGCAAGGGTTTCGAGGACAGGGATGTAGAAGAAGAACATTCCTGCTCCATCATATAGATTCACCTTTTAATTTACCAAAAAAAAAAAACAAACAAAAAAAATGCGGTCAGCATTTACCAAGCCTGTTATAGAAGACCACAGCTATCAACGAAGCTGACCTCCAAGTACAAGAACACCAAATCAGACCATCCAGATCCATCTTGCGTAAAAGGTTGCGGAGTGGTCTATCCTCTTTCTCTCAGAACAGAGGTGGAAGAATCCTCTGCCAGATCAAACCGGCAGCGCCCCAAAGGACACAAATGTTCATCCTCTGACTCATGACAACATCAGTCAGCGGAGAAGCTCCATTAAACCCCTCGACCACTTGAGGATAATGACCCTTACATTGCACTGATAGGGTCAGATGCTCCTCTCAAGTCTCATATAGAACGCTGCTCATTACCTCAGACATTAGCCACGGACAGAATGGCTCGTTGTTCACGTTTCACAATTAAACAGCGCCGAGATGTTCATTAGCGAGACGAGCTGATGTTGAAAAAAAAGTAAACTTCCCTCCAACTTGCATTCATCAGGTCAGATGGCGGAGTGTTGCGCGCGTATTTATTTATTTCTTTTTTTTAACTGACCATTTTTCTCTTTCCGTCTCAGCGCTCTGAGACATGTTGAGGGGGGTGTAATCGTCAGAGTGAAATCATAGGTCTACAGATGTTTTCAAGATGTTTTTCTGTCAGTAGCAGATTATCCCCTGTAGCAAAATCTCATTAAAGAGCAATTTACAGAGCTGCGCTGATGTTGCCATCAACCAAAATTAAAGGCATTAATTTTTCAACCAAAAAAAAAAAAAAGAAGAAGTTTGCAGAAGTCCTCGCAATAAATGATAGAACACTTCAGAAGAATGATTTAGCCGAAAATTATTTAGAGGAAATAAAAATAGCCCTCTTTAACAGAGAGAGGGAGAGGGAGGGAAGGGGGGTGTAGATGGAGGGAAGTGTGCAGAGCTGCACATCAGCTTCAGATGAGTGCACTGGTCTGGGAGAGCCAGGTCAAACCGTGGCCCTGCGGTTCTGCACTGGCCTTGGCGTTTTTTTACCTACTCATTTTAACTCATGGACTCACTTATTCTGTATAATTGAATGTAATATTAGTTATTGAATAATTGATTTATTAATACCTTATATTCATGATATATAAATACAATTTAGATAAGTACAAGTTTTAACCTCTTTCACCTTTACTTATTAATATATTCAACTTTAATAATAACACTGGAGAATATAGATAATTCCTCACTTGTTCTTAACACTGTTAATGTGATAGGAAGCTCTGAAAGTTGACTGGAAACGTGTTAAGACCAAATTAATAGAAAAGTCACACCGCGATAATTTCTGATAATGATTCTTAAAGTTTGACTGATTATGAATTTAACGCGTTTTAAGGAGGGAAATACTGAGTGGGTGTCTCTTAATAATCCCAAAGGACCTCATCTGAGAATCCAAGGCTACGTTCATTCTTCCAATCATCCATAGCTTAACATTTTTAAGTATTATTATTAACATATGGTCGCTGTCACGCTGTCAACTCTAAAATGGAAACTTTACAGAGAAAGGAAAACAACTTTTGAACTTTCAATGGAAGTCAATATAAAATTCCAAGTCATTTTGGAGCATTTCTATTGATACATTTATTCTAAACCTTTCACACAATATAAAGAACAACAGATTCACGTAAAACCTAACAAAAAAAAAAAAAAAACAGCAGTATGTTTTTTGGGTTTTTTTGCATGAAAGAGGGGAACAATCAGTAAAATTATCTAAAATAAGAAACAGAAGGAAGAGGGAGATTAAAACTGACGACTTACTGGTTAAACGGATCTTCAAATCTTAAGTAATTAAACAGAATTGATGTTGTATATCAGTTAGAACCAAGTGAGTGTTCTTTAAACAGAAAACTTAGATCGTTTTATGCTGATGTTTATGCTTTAAAAAGAATAAAAAAAATGCTCTAGCAAAAAAACTTTACAATACATTTTTTTTTTTTTTTTTTACAAATATTTAGAACCAAAAAAAGATACAGCATTATTATCATAATTTTAATAATGGTATATTATTGTAATGATATCGTATACTACTACTAATAGTAATAATAATAATAATAATAATAATAATAATAATAATAACAGCATCGTAATTTTCAGTCAAACTCCACTTTAATATAACATGCTAATACACTATACCACATTAATAATTGCTAATAATTGCTGTGTTAATAATACAGATCCAACCCGTGCGAAACCCACTGCGGTGTCTGAAGTAAAGCAGCTCCTGGTTTGGACTAAAGCAGAGCAGAAAGCTCCTGGGAAGCGTACAGGCAACATGATTTATTGTCATGAGGAGCTACTGCACACCACGTTGGGGACATAAAAATACAGGCATAATATTGTTACACAGCGCGGTGATTTATACGCGCATTTATGACGGGAAAACGGTGCAATTAACATTCAGAGACTCGGTGTGTCTGAATAAATGCTCCACGTGCGAGAGGTTTACTCTTCTTCTGTTCTTCTGTTCATCTGTACAGCGCTTCTACACACAGCCTCAGCCTTTTACATTTGTAGGAGAAGATCAAAGTATTTCAAAAATTAAAAGCGTGTTTTTAATGTAAGTTAGGCGAGGTTTGTTTGTCGTTTGTAAAACACTGACAGAGCACGCATTCATTGAAGTGCTTGTAGTGAAGCTCAGGCAAGTAACATACAGGGGGATAGCATTCATATACTAAAGATGCAGAACAAGAGGACTCTGTGTACGGAGCTCTAAACTGTGTACGAAATATATCAGATAAACATAAACAAAAATATTTCTAGTATTTTTTTCATAAAAGACAGCAGTTGTGTTACTATTGTAGTGCAATTTGCAAGTTGCATCAGTGCAATTACAAGAATAGAATATAGCATAATATATGTAGTATGATATACAGAGTAATATATGGTATCACATATAGTAATATGTTGTGTAATATGCATAGTAATATAAAGTGAAGTATGCTAGAAAATATATAAAAATAGTAAAGCAGCTGTGGAAATTATTGTACTGTGTATAATATATATATATAATATAATAATAATTATTATTGTTGTTGTGTTGTTTCTGCTGTTGATGTTTTAGTTGTTACTGTTGTTGTTTTTGATGTAGTTGTTTTTGAACAGTCGCTGCTGTTGTTCTTCTCAATTCCTAAAATCCTAAACATCTTCAAAGTGAATTTCCCAGGAAGAGAAGCGAGGGCTGAACTTGCATGTTCAGGGCATGTGCCAAGCACTGGCTGGTCTGAGCTGAGAGCCTCTGAACAGGTAATAGAGAGTTACTAAGAGCAGACTGGTGTATATATGTTTAATTAAGTTAACTCCAGAGAAAGATGGCTCAGCATGGTGCCCTCAAGCTTCTCCATCTCTCCCTTTAACACTCTGGGGCTCGGTGGCTTTACAGACGGTCTGGGCCAAATGCAATCATCTAAATATGACCTGAACAGGGGATTCTCGCCAACCCTTCCAAAACCTACAGGCTTCACCTTCCTCACACCCCCCAACTCCCACCTGCTGTTTCGGGCGAACTTCTTTAAATGCCTCTTCTCTGTGAAGCAGCTGCGCATGCGCACTCAACACGGCACTGGCATGTTTGTTTGATCCCTAAAACGGAGGAAATCATTTGTGAGAAAATTACAGGCCCCGAGAGGGTGGCTCTTTTTTTTCTTTTTTGCATACTAATTTTGTTAGACGTTGTCTCCCGTGGACCCGAGTGTTGAGAGGGGGGTTAATACTCACTCACTGCCCCCTGCCCCTGTTTTAGCTCACCTTGATTGGCTCTGTAGACGAGAAATGCTTTGCAGGCCGCCTGAAAGAGTTCCAGATTAAAAGTGTCTTTTTTTTTGGGGGGGGGGGGGGGGGCGGTGGTTGTGGACAATTGGCCCCCATAATCAATTAAGCACTCTCGCGACGTTTTGCATAATTCTTGAATAATTAATTTCCATGAAGAATTCCATATGGCCTTGGTATGATTGATCCGTAGGACGGACGGCGGAGGCGGCTAAGGCTCCTAAACCCACCAGGAAGCCCCCCATAGCCCAGGGTCCATTGTAACAGGGGTAAATTAAGGGAGGGCATTGTGTAGTTTGAGGGCCCCCCCGCGGGGCAGCAGCAGAAAGGGCGACCAGCTTCGGTCTGTCTGTCCCTCAGCACCTTCCAAACACCACAGCAAACCAGCCTTTCTGCCCAGGTCCACTGATCTGTACAAATATGCAGCAATAGAAAATGACAATAATAATAATAATAATAATAATAATAATAATAATAATAATAATAATAATAATGAACTTATCTTGATGAATGTTTTCAGTGTGAATTTATTTTATTAAAAATATTTATTTTTTGTATTTAAAGGGCTCATGGATGAAAGGTACACCAAAGGTGCTACCAAAGTAGCTTGACAGAAAGAGAGAGAGAGAGAGAGGGGGGGGCGAGAGAGAGAAGAGAGCTCTGCTCCACTGAGCTCGGTGGGACTGTTTTTAAGTGACCACACAGAGGGCAAAATCAAAGGAGATTACCAGCAGGTGGCGGCAACATAACGTTTCAGCTGCCCCACCCCTTCTGCCTTCTAGAGATGGACTGCCTGAGTCTGGTTTTCACTGCATGGAAAGGCCTTTCTATATTTACTTTTCGAAGTAATTCACATTTCAGTACTTGTTAAGAATCTCTACCTAAAAGCAACTAATTGTTATTATTGTTATAATAACAATTGTTATAATTGTTATTGTTATATATGTATATATATACTGATATGCAAGAAACGTGTATGTCTCAAAAAACAGAACCGTAGCACTCCTTTAAGGAAATACTAATAGGCCTGTGTTCCTAATGCTGAAGTGCAATATTATACAACAGTGTTTTTATTTCCATTCTACGTTGAGATTTAATCTGGAACAGAACACTGCTTTTCCTAACTTACCTGGGAACATTTTTCTGCTACGCTTGTTAAATTGTTGTAGATTACGGTGCCTTTCTAAATGACGTTGTCTTACACTTTCCTGCCACTTAGGCAGACAGAGACAGAGGTGACTAAAGCAAGCATGGTGAGTGCTAGCTATCAAGCTGAATAGTGATTTTGTGCAAAACATTTTTGGTTAATATTGGTTAATAATAACCCAAGGACTTATTAGTGATAACTAATGCCTTGGGTCAGCGTAGTGTTTTCACACCAGATGTTAGATGGATGTCCAGTTAATTTAGAAAATAAAAGTGCATAATCAAAATCAGCGTAGCCATTACTGTAAGAAAGACTTCTCTGTCCTACTTCAGTTCAGATTCTGATGGTGTAACAGAGATTCAGCAATGAATTCAGTGAGAAACCATTGATTTATTGGGCATCCAAAACCAGGCGAACATTGTAGCATTTAAGATCAATAAACAAGTCATGAGGTCACAAGGCAAACAAGTCAACAAGTCCAGCTTAGCACTGGTTACATTAAAGTTTTCATCAGGGGAAAGTAAATGAGTCTGTTTGGGAGTACTTGGTGCCGTGACCCAGATCAGCATACATTATTTTCTTTTTGCTTATATTTGTATATCTCAGCTTTGCATCACGCTGAACTCAGTTAACTCACCAAGACCACACACAAACATAGCTACATCCTGCTCCAGGTGTAGGACCTACCTGTAGTGTAGGTAGGAGGTCTAGGAGGACGGCAGGAGGTTCAGATGCCAACGGCTACATGAGCATAGCTCTGACAGATGGCTGTTAGAAGGAGGATACAAACCAGAGAAGTACAGTGTGAAATACAGTTTGCAAACAAAAACAGGAGATGTTTTTGACACCATGCAGGATCTGCAATAGAGGGGAGAGCACTAAAGTATGACCCTCACATCACATCCTTTGTTCTCTTGCTAGCTGTCATGTTTGAATTTCCCTCCCATGAATTCCCACGTTTCAATACGTGCCACTTATCAACACGTTTGTAGACAGCATGGTGAGTCACACGTCTATTTCAGTTCAGTAGTCCGCTGATTAGCCGGCTGCAGAAGATATGGTTTGAACATATGTCATCGCTCTGATCACACTGTCATGGTGTAACTTCAAGTCAAAGGTTGAGGTTAATTACTGAACTATGGTGTAATAACAAGCTCGGCTGAGGGCCTTTTGTTTCAACACCCCTTGATGGATAGACAGCTGAGCTTCTTTTTTTATTATTATTAATGTTAACATCATAAGGCAGATCCTCTCCTGTCTCCAGAAGTCGCTACATGCAATCTCGCAGAGCATCTCAAGGGGAGCCGGTAGCTCGAGAACTCTCGCCATATGTGGCCTCGCAGTTAGCTTTTATGTCACAATATTTTCAGGATCACAGATTTAAACAGATTGGAACAAATGAAGGTGATAATGCAAATGTCTTATGGGCTCTTTATGGTGGTGGTTATTACAAAAGAACAGTTTATACAGAATTACACAAAAGCCAGACTACCGCAAGCTTAATTGCATTCGAAGCCGGTTCAATTTCGCCATAGCTGTTGTAAAGAGAGGACAGTGTGTCAAGGAGATTAAAAAGAGAGCCGAGCGTAGGCCGAAAAAAGGAAAGGAGGGGGGCAAAATAAAGAGGAAATAAGCTAAAATTTAATAATGTGCCGGACCACCTCTTGTGCGAGTACAAGCATGGCATCTGTGTCAGAGGCTGTTAATTAACATCAGTGTGTTCCTCACTGGCACTTTGCTTCCTGTCCTCCACACAGGGCCCAACCCAGTGTCATTGTGCAACTGGGGAGGGTGTGTGTTCGAGTGTGTGCGTATGTGTGTGTGTGTGTGTGTAGTGGGGGTGTTAGTGTGATAATCCCTCTCATTATAATTTCAGTCTGGGACTCACTGAGGGAGTGGGGACTTAGTGGGGAGTGTGTGTGTTGGGGAAGGGGGGGGGGGTCACCACAGCAGCTTATCAATATGTATTTCCCTACTCCCCACCCCCCGCCACCCTAACCACTTTGACTCTGGAGCATTCAGTGACCGATGGTTGGAGTGTACATGTCTGTGTTGGTGTTAAGGTGTGTTTGACGTTGTTGTAGTGCAGTGTTGGCTATGAGCAGTTACCATCTTTTTCACTCTACTAGTCTTATGTAGATTAGAAAAAACTCAGGTATAACCCCAGGAGTAACTTGGGTAGGACACTGGAAGTACAGTGTTTTTGTTACAATGCTAAAATGATGCTAGAATATATGGGTTTTGCAAGCTTTGCCAGTGCCACAAGCCAGCCAGTGACAGCAAAGCTGTCTTTTGTCCTTCTTTGTAAAAGAAAAACAATGTTTCACTTTAAGGCAAACTAACAGGGTTGTAAATCAGCTTGTAAAACCATATATGGGCATGTTGAGCCCAACCAAAATCACATACTTGTTATTTTACACCAAAAAGCAACTTAAAATGCTCAGCAAATGCATTAAAAGCTTGCAATTACTGACATAAGAACAAACATTGCTTAATACCTATAATAGGCAATGCTTATTCAAGTGATATGAAGTTACTGTGTACATAGTCTTCAAATGAAGTCAGACCAACTGTGCCAATAGCAAAAATATAATTTCCTTAATCTAGGTGATGTTTCGGTGGGTGACGACTTAAAATTCTCCAGATACTGCATTAAAGGCATGGGGAATAAATATGCTATGGATGTAGAGTGGTGATTCCCAACCTTACTACTACAGATGTAAATTAGTGCAGACTTTAACCCCAACCTCAGTCCACCCCTTCTGAGTCATCTAATTATTGTCCTCAGAAGTCCTTCATTTGCTGAATGAGGTGGTGCAACCTGCTGAAAGGAAGATCTTCAGGTGGAGGGTTGGAGACATTGATGTAGGGAATAAAATGTGAGATTTTTTAAATCATGCATTTTCACATGAATTGTTGTTATTTATGGAGAATCACACGTGTAGTTTGGTTTTCTATCGATCTCTATTGAGTTGGGAAGGAAAGACTCAAAGTCTAAAATTACATTTAGATTATATTACATTTCTAAGTATATTTTTGTACTACATATTATAGATTATCATTTATAAAGGAGAAAGCAGAGGTTCATAATATAAATGGCCATTGCAGTTGACTCTAAACTACTGTTAGATGGGCACTTGTAATATGTAGTTGACAAAGACATTGCCTTTGTTTTGAAGGGAAACTGAAGGATTTCAGTAAACTTGTCAACATTTGTTTACACACGCTATTATCCCCTAATGTACCGCATTGTGTCAGATAGCTGGGTGCAAGCTGTGAATGCTTTGCAAATGTGGTCTGTCAGGTTGCACAGCAAGACAAAATCAAAACAAACCGAGAGCCAATCAAATAAACTAGCTCATTTGCTAGCTAGCTTGCTAAATAATGTGCAGACACTTATACTCTCGCTCCGGCTCTCTGTGTTTTGGGTCTCTTTGCTCCGGGTCTCTGTGCTCCAGCTCTCTGTGCTGTAAAGCCAGCGTTTGAGGCATCACTGTCTCCGTGTTTAGCTTGCTTTTCCGCTTTCTAGCACTTTCTAGCACTTATTTTCTATACCTGTTAAGTCATCTACATATGTGTCATATGCTAACTAACTGCTTTTAGATTGTGTTTACAGTCTATTCCCACAGGTATATAAAAAAAAAACAACAAAAAACGGAGTAGTAGTTTTAGCAGTAGGTAAGTTTCTACTTTATTGTGGTTGTTGCTGAGCTTTTTGAGTGTACGAAGTGTGGCATGTTTAGTCTAGACCCTTTTTCCACCGCTAGTGATAATGATAGTGTTTGTACGAACCTCAAAAAAAAACATCAATTATTTAATAATTATCAAAATGCTGCAGCCAGGGCCCTTACTAAAACTAATACTCACATAGACAGTGCAAGTGTCCAACTCACTAGGCCTAACTACTCATATACATGGTGTCAAAGTGACTAGTTCATCTTTGATCTAATGATCATTAACCGTTTGTCTCAGATTTGAAATTGCATGCATAAACATTACATACAACTGATTGGTTAAAGCAATGAATGTAAGAATGTCTGTTCAGTTTACCTCGAAGATGTTTTGCATACCATATGCTCTAATAGCTAGTATTTCCGCCATTGCCTGAAATAGCCTCGATTGGACCATTTCTATGACCATTTCTGACATCACTTTTCTGACTTGGAGTTTTTTTTTTCCTACTTCTCCATGCATAATTCTTTCAGCTGATTGATATGTGTTCTTTGGTGTTTGTACAAACACTCTCACCTTTTCTTTAAGTCCCCTTTAATACAATAAAGAAACTTGCAAACTTCAGTGCTCCAATTAGTTCCCTAATGTTTTTGACAGTAAATGATTCTTGCTGTGATGACATTTTAGGATTGTTTCTTTACATATTTCTTTATCTTCTGGTCTGCTATTGTCTGACCTGACCATGTTGGCAGTGTAATTGTTTTTTAAATATAGTGGAATGGCTGATTTTTTTTATTGTTCTTTTCCTCCAGAATCCTCTCTAACCATGTTCTAATAATCTGTAGATGATTGTAGGCATTTTAAGTAGTAATAAGTTTGGGGAAAACTTTTCACACAAAAATATGAAATCATAAATGTTAAATATGTTTCTTCAGTTATATTTGTGTAGTTATATTATCTCCAGCTGATAAAATATATTTCAAAAGACCAAGGTTTTCATAGGATTTTCTAACTTTTTCAAATGACTGTAGAATGAAAGATGGGAACATTTTCCTGTCCAATTTGGACCTTAGTTCCACCCAACTTAATAGTAAATCATGACTGCCTTTGACAGTTTCTTCTCTCAGGATATTAGTCATCTGTTTATCTTCACCTTGAATATTATGTGAAATATACTGTATGTAGAATTTATATGTAGGATTGGTTGGTGTGGCGCAACAGATAAAACAGATAAAACCACTAGCTGCCAGTGAGCTATTGCACCATGTGGGAGACTGGGGTTCGATTCCCAGTCTGGGTGACTATGCTGCGCTACACCAATAAGAGTCCCTGGGCAAGACTCCTAACACTACATTGGCCCACCTGTGTAATGCGAGTAACCTTGTAAGTCGCTCTGGATAAGACCGTCAGCTAAATGCCGTAAATGTAAATGTACTAAAAGCTTGTGCCCGTTTTGTCTCAAAGTGCATTCTCACACAAAAGAAAGACCACTGCCCCCCTCTCCCCGGTTATCAATTTTGGCTCACAATGGCAATTTACTTAAGACAATAAATTCCACAATGTATGTGATCTATGACACATAAAGATTTCGGGCATTTACCAGTGTTGAATTTTCCTTACATTTAGTTGTTCTTTTCAATTGGTCAAATACATCTGACATTCCTTATTGTAGCATACCTACACAATCATTTAGCCGTATCAGTAGGATACTTCCAGTTGTTAGAAAACAGTCTAGCTGAAAACAGAATCGTTCCCTTCAGATTTTGTAAAAACAATCCTTTTTTGAAGTAATGTTTCAGGAACTGTTTAAAGCAAACCTGTGCTGGATTTATGTTGTTAGTCCTCAGGTTGTGTAAACGAAAACTCTTGCTGCCGCTCAGAGCTTCTACCAACTCTCCTCTTTTATCTGTCTTAATGTGAGTTGCCTGAATTTACTTAGAGAAAGATGCAAGAAAATATTCCTCATAGCTGCTAAAATTTGAAATCTTGTAATGATGAAAAAATTTAAGTAAGCAAAAAGGTTTAATGAGGGGGCAGGATCCTGGGCATGTGTCTATGGTAAATGACTCTCATTTATCATTTATTCTTAGTTTTATGATGCAGAGGTTGGAAGCTCAGTAAATGCAGGGACAGAATGGCAGTAGCAAATCATCATATACACTGTTTGAAGACTGCTTAAATATGAACATGTGCTTATCATTTAATTTAAATTTAAACTAAAACAAAATGCTACTGTAAGCCCATCCAAATTCATTTGACATGAAAAAAGCTTGTATTGTCATAATCATCATCAAACTCATATAAAGCCACTGAAACTTAAATCATTTTTGTTGGTACTGACTGATCATCTCACATGCTGGGCGGAATTCAATCAAAAGTGAAATATCACTTCAAAACCAGCAAACAGGTTTTAATGAAGGATGACAATAAAGCTGAATCCAAAACAACATCATCTGTTTGAGCTATACATCATCCTTGACTAAGTAACACATCTTTTTCTCTTTGTATCTTGGTATTTCTGTCTATCTTTCTTCCCATTTTTCCTGGAGCTGTCACCATTAAAGTTCATAGCATAGCAATACAACTAATAGTGCCTCACTGTGCCATATAAAACTAAAGTAAGTGACATTGTAGACTTCTCAACCCTACTTATCAAGTGGCTGAATTAATGAGTAAGCTACTAAACATCCTCAGTACCACACCACACGCCAACTCGCCAACACATGGCTCAGCTGGAGACGTACTCTTTAAATGTTTCTTGGGGGAAATCAGGACTTGAAAGTCAGTAAATTATTTTTAATGGTCACAAAAATAATAGGCCATTTTCTAAATGATGTACCATGCAGGCCTGCGATCATCAGGATGCCATATTCGCCTCCCTGTTGATCAGATAATTCACAGTGCAGCGCACCTGGTGAGATTTACAGAACACTAAGCTCTGGAGGCATGCTCTGAACTGTGCTATATGCATTAGAACAAACATCTTAAGGACTTGTTTCTGATGATCTTGGAATTACTAGGTCCATTTTAGAGTGGAATGGAGTCATCACTGGTACGTACATAAAATTGTATAGATCTAATATGGGTCAGATCCCAATCCACCACACCAGATCTGGTGAGGAATGATCTAAGACTTGATGTATTTACTGTGTGAAGAACTAAGTGTGTTATAGGTATTGCATATTCTCCGCTGGTCACCAGTTTTGGATGATAAAAGGTGAGAGACTATGGGCAGCAGATGTTAAACTGGTTGGAAATGGCAACCAGAAGCCAAGGGCTGCTGTTAATGCTCAAAGGCCCACCAGTGAGGATCTTTTGGGCTGGATTAGGAGTTGGTCCCCTTCTGTTTTCTATTCCTACCGTTTTCGACTAGGACCAATGAATACTTTCTATGTCTTTGGCTAGGAAAAATCTTACCCAGTGAGCAGGGATGGTTTATCTGCATTTTCTGGCAGAGGATTTTGATGATGGTGGCACAGAGGAGGCAGGAAACAGGCTGCCAAATGGGTGGACTGATGAAAAAAAAAGTATGCTTTAGAGCCACGTACCTCAGCACTAATTTTAGGGTAGGGGTCCACACAGAGTCTGCGAGCGTGCTGTTGCCATGGCAGCAACCAGACGACCGCCCAGTGCACTTCTGCACCATGTGTGCCCCCCCAATCATTAGCCAGACCTCCGCCATGTCATACCATATCTCACTATTACAGTGATTTCAGAAGATTTCTATGTGGTCTCAGTTTTTTACCAGTGTCACAAACACAGCAAAGCAAACCTGTTCAAATGTTATGGATGGTTGAGGATTAGGGTTATGAGATATGTAATATTTTGTAATATTCAAAAATTTAATTTCTTATGGATTTGGCACAAAATGAGAATTTATTTATCTATTTTTAAACCATTGAGAGCAACCTTCTGGCAAATATTTTATTTGAAATGCTAGGTGAGTAAAGTTTAGCATGTTCTTTATGAGAAAGTGCCATACCGTTTCCATTCAATAATGCTTCTGCCTGTTTATGTTGTGTAATGGCAGATACAAGTATAATAAGCCAAATGCAGTCTCTTGAGGAGATGGAGTATTAACATTTAATAATTATTACAGTTCAAAGGTATTTTTATTTGTCTCATAGAGTGTTCAGGACAATTTAAAAGGTACCTAGATTGGCAAACTGTATTTTCCTTCGGCATAGTCGAACAGATCATATCCCTGTTGTTTCCTCCTTCACATAAGTGCACATCACCAAAACAGGCCTGAATCATTTATATCCTCAAAATGTATAAAATGAAAGCCCTGGCCAAGGTAGGAGAACTATGAAATTCCACTGTGACTTCAGGAGAACATGGTATTGTTGATACTAGAGATCAATTCAGATTCTGCTAGTTATAGAAGTACAGGATGCTACATGAATTAGGCCTCATAATCATGGCTTTTCCTGTGCCAGTATCCACAGAAGATGGCCGGAGTAGCAAACAGAGATCATACGTTAGCCAGTGCTAGAGTTTACCATCTCTTCCTCATCCAGTTGCCCAAAAACAAACTGGACTACCTTAGCTGAACCAAACTGGAGCTAAACACACATCAGAAGTGCTGGCTTATATTCTTACCGGTAAGAATTGAGAGAGTCAAACTTGGGGAAGCAAGAGGGGGCAAGGCTAAAAGCTAACCAGCTACATTGTCTTTACCTTTCTAACAGCACATCATGCTGAGAGGACACAAGAACACAGCAACTGTATCCAGCAAGACTCTGTGTAATAATCTGTGTTTCTGTTACAGTCTTAAAACTATGCTATAATATGTGGGTTCTGCAACCTGAGTGCCATAAGCCAGCCAATAAAAGCCAAGCTAAATCGCGAGCCACACTTAAAAGAAAACTGTGTGCATTTCATTGTGAGACAAAGTAACAGGGTTGTAAATAGGGTCGTAAACCAACCAAAGTCACATACTCACACACACAAAAAAAACATAAAATACTCGTGAATATAATAAATATAAATGGAATATCTAGAAAATAAATAAACATGAGGCACAGAAAAGAACACTGCAGTTTGTAGAGCTTTGAGAAAACAACAATACAGCCTCAATCCTATAGAATAAATTCTTCTATTAGAGAGCTGTCGATCTGTCAGCAACTGAGCAGTATCAGCGGTGGATCTGAGCTACAGATCAGTGCCTGACTACTGTCTCTCCTCCCGTCACTCTGGCTTTTGTATTTATAGACTCTCTTTTCTCTCCGCACAATGGCCTCCATATCAAACATTTTAAATGATGCTTGAAATACCAGTCACTTGACTTTGATGTCACAGGCAATTAAATCCAACCTTCCCCTTCCCGGTTAATAACAGCAATCTCTCCCAGTCTAGTGCCTAATTAATATGTGCTATTTGTCACTTTGCGGTGACACATGTATTTCAGAGAGAGAGTCACAGAGAGGACAATAGCGTTGGACAGGGTGAGCTCTGTCATTAGAAAGCCAGCCGTCACGTCTTCTTCCTCTTTACTGATCTGAGCTGTCTGTCCTCCTGTCGTTTGTGGCCCTTTTAGAGTGGAAATCCTCTTGCGTTGCATGCGGGCCTGTTGTCATGGCTTTTGTTGCCAGCCGTTGTCATGGATAGGTGATGCTCATATGTAGCACTGGATATGTGAGACATGAGCTTTTTACTGGTACTTTGGGATCTGAGGGCATTTAAGTGTCTTTGTTGGTATGAAGAGATAAGTGAATAATTTTCTTTAATATATTGCTTTTATGTTACGTAAATATGTGGTCTTGGAGTAATAACTGTGGAGACGGTGTACATGAAAAGAGACTATGTCTATGATTGATTAATTATGCAAATTTGACACCAGATTTAATCTTCTAATACCTTCTACAAATCAGGACTAATTCCTGTTTGTGTTACAGTGTTAAAACTATGCTATACTATGTGGGTTCTGTGACATGTGAGTGCCATAAGCCAGCAAATAACAGCTGAGTTTGTTTGTGAACCATCCGTAAATGAAAAGTCAGTGCATTTCATTTGGAGACAAAATAACGGGGTTGTAAATAGGGTCATGAACTGGCATGTGAACATTTTTTGCCAGCAAAAATAACTTAAAATACTCAATAAATGTAAGAAATTTCAATTGAATAATATGCCAATCAGTGCCAGACTACTGACTACTAATGAATCTTCAATATCTTCAAAAAACCCTTTTCACTTTCAAGTCAAGTCAAGTCAAGAGGCTTTATTGTCATTTCAACTATATACAGTGAAACGAAACGCTCCTCCAGCACCACGGTGCAACACAACACAGTGCAGACAGAAACACAGAACAAGTGCAGACAGTACAACATAATGCAGACAGTGAAGACGAGACACAGGGTGCAGAATAAAAAGTGTAAATAAATAAGACAGAGACCGAGACAGTAGTGGGAAGTAAGGTTGTGCAATAAAATGTGCATACTATGTTAAAACAGTAAAGTGCAGCACAGGTTAGTGCGGTACTCTAGCAGCTATTTTTTAAATAAATAAATAATAGGTATGTGTGAACACTTCCACTGAAGGTGGTGGCAATGTGAACCTGGCAGTTGTTTTTTTGTGTCAAAATTTAATGATGAATGCAAACTGACTTCCATTAAAAGTTAAGCCATTTTTACCTTCACCTATGAATTTGCAATTTTAGAGATGCAGCATTTTAGAAAGCATATATTTTCTATATGTTGCAAATAGTTGGGATTAATATTGGTATTGATATATGGATCTTGAATTAACTGGAAATTAACAAATTCTGGTGTATAAAACTGGACAGATGTCAACCAAGGTTCTTCACCTTCTGTCCGTGGAAGACTGGTCTTTAAGGTCATTAATAATCACTAGAATAGTCTGTCTATCAATAAAAAAACTCCATCCCAATCCATTAGGAACTGCTCAGTTGGCCTAAGGAATATGATGTCTCATTTTATAACTCCATTATTTTTTTCAAATCTTGCACGTATTGTTTACATATTTTGATCAAAATGAGCCACACCATTATTGGTACCCATCTGACAATAACAGGAATAGTCGCTCCACTGGTCTGGAGAAAGCACTCATAACACGCTTGTCATTACTTTGTTTGATATCTAGAAACATTTATGAATTAAAACGGTACATCAGGACTGAAAGCGCAATTTACATACACAACATTATGCCTATTGGTTTTGTTCTTTCTTATGTTTTATTAGCTACTTCAAATCACGAGTCGCTCGCTTGAATATTCATTTGTACGTTCTTTCATTGGTGTGTTATCTTGTTTTCCTTTGATCTAGACTGACAAATGTTGAGAAGTTCAAGGCGGAGGATTTGTGTAAATGAAACTGCTATAAGCCTCTGCATATATAGACAATTAGCATAATCCATGTGGCTGTGTGTGTGTGTGTGTGTGTGTGTGTGTTTCTCTGCGCTTAGCTTAGAAATATGAAAGGCAATAATGTGAAAGCCATGAGTAACATTCATTGGGCTGACTCTGTAATTAGAGCTATGTATGTGTGTAAGTCTGTGTGTGTGTGTATCTCGTCAATGGCAATTTCAGCAGTCCCACAGCAGGTGGGAGAGCAACATTGTGGACAAATCATTGATAGTGAGATATGACCAGCAGGCATCTCCAAGCCCCTTACTTCGGCGACTGGGAAGTCAGAAAAAAACACACACGGATTGGGGCAGCGGCGGAATTTCAATGACCGCCACTCATTTCACTTGTGCCAAGCCACACTGGTCCATTATGGCCAAGTGAGTCTCCACTTTAGAGCCAGACCGCTTCTGCCCAAATGCCCTGTGCTGTTGCCTAGCTGCCAGACTTGAACATCTGTACTGGAAATGAGTCTTTCCCCCTGCGCTGGCGGCTTCACTGGTAAAGAATGCAGCTTTTTCCAGGCCGATCCACTTAATGTACCATGTAGTGCGGTACCACTAGCATTTTTATGCCACATTGGAAAAGCCAATTAATTTGCATAATTCGGTGCATGGTTGCCATGACTTTAAGGCTGGAAGGGGTCATCACATACATACATGCATATATGTCATGTGCTTTTCCTTCCGATTCATCATCTCTGCCCTTCAATTAATTACACATATGACAATCTGAAGCGCATGGCCACTCGTAGGCCCCTGCAGACTCAATGAGACACTGCTGCTCCTCTGAAAACCCTCCTGCTTTACTGAGCACCTTCTCGCTCTCTCTTTTTCTCTCTTTTTCTCTCTCTTTCTCTCTCTCTCTCACACACACAGTGCCTTAGGCTGAATAAAATTAATATTTTGTTTCCCATCTGGAAGACTCAGTCAAATTAATGAGGGAAGGAGGCCTGTAGCAATAGGAAAACTCAGGGATCAATCTGTGCATGTGTGTGTGCATGCGTGTTGCCGGACAACTGTAGGCGAGGGTGTGGTTATGGGTTTTGTAAAGCACATGGGTGGCACTCTGCATGCCGAAAACATCCTGTGCTTCCTCAAGGCTTGGGCAAATGAGCAATTACTTGGTGTTCTGATCTCAGCTTAGCACAACATTCTGACTCGTTTTGCTCCCTCTGCTTCCCAATATGGACAATATTGTGGGTATGCCGATACATACATGGAATACATGCAATTGTATTAAGATAAGATAAGATAAGATAATCCTTTATTAGTCCCTTTATTAGTATTGTAATACACCTTGCAATATATTCAAAATTACATTAATATTTATGGCATTTGGCAGACACTGTCATTCAGAGTGACTTACAGGAGTGCTTCTGGTTATTTAGAAAATATTCCTAGAAAAGAGTCCAAAGATTCCTCAAGCTTAGATATAGCCAAATAATGCCAACACTACACTGTCCCTGAATGTCTAAAAATCAAACTAAGGCATATATGCAGTTTCAAGCCTTTATTAACTACAGAATTAGTGCTAATTTAAGTGCTCTTCAAAAGATAGTCTGAGTTCTGAGTCTGAGTTCAAAGACAGCAAGTGACTCTGCTATTCGGATACCCACGAGTAGATCGTTCCACCACCTCGTCTACAGAGAAACAGACAGAGCAAAGTCTAGATGCGTGTCTTCTATGCATCTTGAGAGATGGTTAGTCAAGCCGAGCCATAACTTAAGATCCAAATATATACTGAATCTGTGGTGTGGCATGGCCATGTGATTGGACTACACTACTTTGGTCAAAATCATGTTCTTTATTGGATTGAGACAACACCTTGATTCATCAGAACAACCACAGAAACCCTCACCTGAAACTGTGGTTGGTCAGGATGCTCATAACACACAGTCTGCAAAGGCCAGTATAATAGTAATTAGTAATAAATGCTATGCAGTATTGTGCAGCTTTACTTACAGCTTCCAGTCCCCATGTTTTACATTTATGGTATTGGTATGGTATTCATTTATTGCTCCTGTTCAGAGAAACTTACATTTTAATTATGATACTCAAGTAAGAGAATGTGGTGTTAAGGAAACCTGAAGGACTTCTAATGGTGTAACATGCTGTCTTTGCTTGGTTGGGAAATTGAACCCCAGTCTACCACAAGGAGGGTGGTAGCTTTATCCATTACGCTAAGCCTTTTTATTTTGGGAATTGAACATGCCACACACTACAACCTTACATAGCCTATCTATTCTCAACAATTTAATTTAATTAGTTGTACTGGAAACACATTTTATTTCATTATAAAGTACAGAAATATTGTATTTTATATGTCAATTCTGTTGCATAAAAATACTCATATCTCCAAAATGTGCAAACTATGCAGGAGACAGAAAAAACCTTTCTCAACTTTTAATGTAAATCAATATAAAAAGATTGTATTACAGGTCATTTTGGATCATTTCTAGTGCAATTTGTACACACTGTAAAACAACAGTCAGTTTAAATTGTGTCAAAAAGTCAAAAACCAGCAGAAATGGAGATACAGGGTTTTCTTAACACCAAGAAATTACACTGAAGAAAAATGAATAAATAAATAAATAAAACAATGGTTTAGTTTAGCAACTAAACCAAAAGTGTTGTCATTGTGATTCACGCAAGGGCAGCACCAGCAGACAATGAATGTGCTGGAAGAATTGGGGGTGTTAACAGTTGTGAAGAGTGGAACATCTGGACTGTGCAGCTTGCAGCAGTGAGCTGAACACTCAAGCAGCTCAAAGCATGGCCCAGTGCCCGCTGCTGTGGGCTCAAACCAAAACCATGCAGGGGGTAGAAACCCTGCCCCCTCTTCCTCCACCCAGCACGAGGATTAAAGCCTCAGAGCAAGTGGTATTGTTGATGCAATGTGCTTTATTCCGAGATCATTGTAACACATTGTTCTGTTGTGAAGAATTACTGTTAAAAAAACATCATTAGGCCAAACTGAATAAATAATAATCTAAAATAACAAACAAACAAATAAACAACAGCAAATCAACTGAATAAAGATGCCAGTTTGACCTGGATTCAGAACAGGTATTGATTTTGTGTAGGTTCTAGAAAGACTGAACTGTTAAATAGCCTGATGAAAAGCTCTCTATATGCTAAACACCTCGGCGAGTCAGAGCTCGTAATGTTTCTGACACTTTACACTGACCTCATTTACCCATCATGTCAGTCATAATAATTAGCCTTAAATGTTGATAAATGATGATAAATTCCCCCAGCGCCACCACTGAATATTAATGAAAAGGTGTTAGGTCCTCATTCGGCTGCAGCGGAGCCTCTCCTCCCCGAACAGAGCTGAGCTGTGCTTGTGAGACCCCCCCTCACACACACACACACACACACACACACATACACACACCACACTCCCTCTGCAGAACTGGCCTGAGCCCTTTAAAAGCATAACATTAAATTTGATATTAGTGTGTCTGTCAGTGTGTGTGTGTGTGTGTGTGTGTGTGTTAGAAAAGACTGGCATAACTATAAAGCAGTTTTGGAAAGCAGTCTCTCTCTCTCTCTCTCTCTCTCTCTCTCTCCACAAAATAACTCTGACTGCACATTTGCGCAATGGTGGGAGAAAAAAATGACATTACATCAGACCATTTGTTTTTATTTATCCATTCGAGGCCTGAGCGGGAGTTGTTACATTTGTTGAGTGCGAGATGAGGAGGGGTGTTTGTGTGTGTGTGTGTGTGTGTGTGTGTGTGGAGGGAGGGGGGGGGGTTCTCTGAAAAAAATAAATAATAAAAAAGAGATGGAGAGAGAGGGAGAGAGAGCAGCTGGACGAGAGTGGCAGTCCTCCCACAGTGCTATCCCTGCCCAATCATACAATCACTACACACACACACACACACACACACACACACACACACACTCAAGATTATGTCTCCCTCTGCATGATCTCCTCTGTCTCTCGCCTCTCTCTCTCACTCACTTACTCACTCACTCACTCATAGACATACACACACACTCACACACACAGACAGACATGCACTTGTTTTTATAACTCATAAGGACATCATGTGGCAGGAATTCTCTATATGTATATTTATTACTTATTATAATTAGCATAATACTATACAGCTGTGAATATTCATATATTTTTACCATATCATAACCATATTTACATGATATATGTATATACACAATGTGTGTATAGTGCGTGTGTGTGTGTGTCTGTGTAATCTGCATATACTCCATATAATCAATCCACACACACACACACACACACACACACACACACATATATATATATATATATATATATATATATATATACATATGTGTGTGTGTGGATTGATTGTTGTCCTTAAAATGTACAAAAACAAACACACACAGACACACACACACACATACAGAGCATCCCGGAGAAGATGGTGGTCGTCTCTTTGAAGTATCACTTCAATTACGGGGTTTAACCCCTCTGGTCAAGCCTTGATTATTTACACAAAGCCCGTGTAATTCTGCTGGAAAGCCTGGCTTTCAGTGTGATTACAAAGGCGGCCCGATCGTGAGAGGAGTGAGTTTCACATCACCGCCGCTCTGCTTTTGACCTGCGTCTGATAGGGTTACGCCGCGCATGAAAAGATGCGCAACATCCACCTGCCAGCCCCTCGGACCCATCCACACACACGCGCACTGCCATGAAAACACCTAATCTGTCTAATTTACAGCATTTAACTCACAGGGAAGGTGGTATTGTACATGCAGACACACTGGGGGCACCATCTGCGATGAGCACGAGAAGAGACCAGGACAATGTGAAGATGTGTTACTATTGAAGTGTCTGTTATTGATCCTTTTTGAAAGCAGTCTATTCTTTTGTTGTTTGTGTTTTTTTGTTGAACTTGTGAATGGCCTTTTCAGTAAACTTGCTGGCTTACTGCCATGCAGTTCAGAGGTCAGTTTTGTGTTTTTAGATCCACAGAACAATGTCCTGAACATGAATGAAGGATGAATGAACAGAAACGTCTTGTTGGAGTACAGTACTGTCTAAAAGCCATGAGCGATATAGGATATGAGTTTTTTACAGTGGTTTATTTCAGGATTCAGCCTGAAATACAACTCTATAGTGCATTATAATAAACACAAATAAGAGGTCAGGGGTCAGAATGTGCTGTTGGTCAGTGTAGTTATGTAGATATGTTGGTTAGAGGAGCACAGTTAGAAGAACACAGATTTGGAGACTGAACTCCAGACACCGTATAGATTGTGCAGTCCCCCCAGCAGCTCCCCTGATTTGCTTTAATGAAGGACGATTAGATAAACTAGGTGTTGGACGGCTTTCCTCAAGGAGAACTTCAGAACTGGTCAAGTTGACCCACTGCTTTTCCCATGACACAGTACAGTCAAATTCCATGGCTTGGGAAACACATGACTGCAGAGCACCACTTTGGATGGGCGACCCATTTCTGTGTTTGAAGCATGCTGCTAAATTTCAAACTCAACAGAAATACTGCGCTGAAGATGGACATCTTTCATCAGAACATGGTTAAGCTGACAGATTCTGCTCAGAAGATTTCCATGGTTCTGCCAATTAAAGAGAGGGAAGATGAGATAGCTAGAGTGGCAGCATTTGAAAGACTGTCTTATAAACAATCCGGAAGACTGAACAATTATTGGAGGAAGGGAGGCAAATAGTCAAGTCAAGTCAAGTCAAGTCAAATTTATTTGTATAGCGCTTTTTACAACTGTTGTCGTCACAAAGCAGCTTTACATAATTATTACTTAATAAAGAACAGAGACAGAGAAGAAAGAAGAAATAACATGAAGCGTCAAAGACCCCCGTGAGCAAGCCAACGGCGACAGTGGCAAGGAAAAACTCCCTCAGAGCTGGAGGAAGAAACCTTGGGAGGAACCAAGACTCACAAGGGGGACCCATCCTCCTCTGGCCAGACTGTTTTAAACATTAATGATAAAAATTACCAAACCAGGTACAACAGAAAGTTAATAGTTGTGATATTAATAGTGTCAGACAGGCACGAGTCCATCTAGGTTTCAGCACGGCCACCAAACAGGCAGCAGCGGCTGGCGGGTGAGCCATGGGTGGTGGCGGGTTGGGGGGGACCCGCTGGCTGGACTGGTAGGTGGCAGCTGGTTAGATGCAGGTAGAGGGGACCTCAGCGGGCAATCTTCCTGCAGATCGGGCTGGGTGGCCATTTACTCGGGGAAGGTAAAGAGAGAGAAGTTAGTTCTAAGAGGAATTTTATGGAGTGCAGAGAATGTTGATCATCAGCATCTGGGTATGTCTGATGACTCCGGCAGGTCTGATTATCACAGCATAATTAAAAGGAGAGAGCCAGAAGGTAACACGGACACGGGTGCACCCTGAGAACACCAGCATCTATCTGCTCCACCGTCAACAAACCTGAGTGATCGCGTGTAAGCAGCGAGACGACAGCTCCAGCATCTCAGAGTACTACAATTCCCTGGGTCCGCGAACCCCTGGACCTGCAGCCCTTATCTAAGAAACATTAATTACCAAAAGCTAAACTAAACATATAAGTTTTCAGTTTAGATTTAAAGATTGAGACTGTGTCTGAGTCCCGAACATTATCTGGAAGGTTATTCCAGAGCTGGGGGGCTTTATAGGAAAAGGCTCTTCCCCCTGCTGAGGTTTTCAGAATTTTGGGAACGCGTAAGAGACCAGCACCCTGAGATCTAAGTAGTCTTGATGGTTCGTAATATACTATAAGATCCTGCAGGTACTCAGGAGCGAGGCCATGTAGGGCTTTATATGTTAATAAAAGAATTTTGTATTCAATACGGAATTTAACTGGGAGCCAATGAAGTGCTGATAGAACTGGACTGATATGGTCAAATTTTCTAGTTTTAGTAAGGACCCTGGCTGCAGCATTTTGCACCAGCTGAAGTTTATTGAGGTTCCTGCTGGAACAACCTGACAGTAACGCATTACAGTAATCTAGCCTTGAGGTAATAAAAGCATGTACTAGCTTTTCTGCGTCTTGTAGTGATAAGGAGTTTCTTAGTTTGGAAATGTTCCTAAGCTGCATAAAGGCTGTTCTACTAATATTAGCTATATGTTGCTCAAATGATAAATCTGAGTCGAATGTGACGCCAAGATTTTTAGCTGCTAAACCAGGAATGATGGGAGAATCTGCCAAGTCTAACATTAAGTCTGATAGTTTATTTCTAGAGTCTTTTGGACCTAAAAGGAGAACTTCGGTTTTGTCACTGTTAAGGAGAAGGAAGTTATGTGACATCCAGAGTTTTATATCCTTTACACAGTCCTCCATTTTCTGTAGTCTAAATTTATCGTCAGGTTTGGCTGATATATAGAGCTGTGTGTCATCTGCATAGAAGTGGAAATTAACGCCATGTCTGCTTATAACTGAGCCCAGTGGTAACATGTATAATGTAAATAATAGTGGTCCTAAAATTGAGCCTTGCGGAACTCCATATCTTACTTCTGTGTAGTTTGAAGATAAATCATTTATCTTTACAAATTGGAAGCGTCCCGTTAGATATGACTGGAACCATGATAGGGCTGTCCCTGTGATTCCAACCATTTTCTCTAATCTTTCTAGTAATATAGAATGATCTATTGTATCATATAGAATGATCTATTGTATATTACCTTCTTGATGGGTTCTTGAAATTGCTAATACTTTTTTGTTATTATTATTATTTAGTAATTTAATAATGTATTTATTTCGTATATTTGTGTGTTTACTTTATTAGAATCTATGTCCAATGCAGATGAAACTTCAAGGAAGTGGAGTTGTCTGATTTGAATGGGGGAGGGCTATGATGGCGGGGCATAGTTCTATGCGTTTTACTTTTGTCAGGGATGTATCTAGTATGATATTTTACTCTCAAAATATTGATAAAAAAAAAAAAGTCAGCTCTCCAAGCATGGACAAGAAGAAACCATGGAGTGGAGAACAGAGAGCTGTATGACCCTCAGTGTTTAAAAGCAGCATTATATTATTATTATTATTATTATTATTATTATTATTATTATAGATCAAAGATGTTTTTGTTAACAGATGTGAGGAAATTTTCTTCTTCATTAGAATTATTTTCCGAAAATCAAATAACTATCAGGACGGTCTGTCCTGCGGTATAATCCCAACAGTACACTCAAGGTTGTGCTATACCATGAATATTGGCACCTGCACCAACATCACAGTATCATCCAGTATCATTTTGTTATTTTATATATTGTTATATGTTTTTATTATTATTTAATTTGTTTGTAATTTGTTTATTTTTACTTTTTGCCTCCCAAATTGGTACTGCAGTTCATAGCTCCCCCTAACACTAGCAATGCTCCTGAAACTATAAGAAAAAGGACTCAACACACGTCTCCTCCAATACATGCAAAGCCAACCACTGCCTCTACCCAAACTGCTGCCAACACGCTTGGAGGAAAGGTCCCCACTAGGTTCCACCAGCTCCACCGCACCAGCTAACAGACGCCTGTGCTGGCCTACATGGCTTAAGAGTGATGAGGGTAGAGAGCGCCATCTACCCACCTGGAGAGAGCATGGCCAATTGCGCTCTCTCAGACATTGATTACTGATGGCAAAGCGGCATAAAGCGCTGCACTTCTTTTGTTTATATATCATCATTTAAACATTGTTTGGACATTGTTACATAATGGAGTTGAGATCTTTAGATACCAGAGACGAGTTGTCTGCAGTGATAGTATATTGTTGCTGTCCAACAAATGCAGAAACTTTATATTTCTAAAATGTCAACTTGACCGGAGAAGGAAAAACACCCTTCTTTAATTTCAAAAGTCAATTATGTTTATTTTAATTTCATATTTAAGTCATTTTGGTATCGGTCCATTCGTGACACTTAAAAACAATATAAAGAACAAATTCTAGACTCTGGCAGTCAGAAAGTGCAAAAGCAGACAGAGTGACAGAGACAATATATGAATACTTGAATAAAGTCTGAGTCTGATTTTAACAAAATGTCTTTACAAATCACAGATCATGGTGTTCTGCCTGATCTAGTGGAATGGCACTGAATAATAGATAATTCTGATGGCCGGCATTTAGTTACCCTTTCCATAACATTCTAGCCTCTCCTCTCACAGCTGGGGGCCACCTATTGCCTGCTCTTATTTTTCATAAGGAAAAGAGCGGGAGACAAAGAACGACAGATTCACAGAGAGATAGAGAGAAAGAGAGAGAGAGACAGAGAGACAGACAGTGAGAGAGAGTCATGATGGCATCCTCTTAAACAGTGGAGAAAAAAAAAAGACACAAACGACTCTCTTGGTTAGATTGCTCCATGCTAGCTCACCCATATCCACTCCAGACATGTGACAAACAAATGAAGGGAGAGGCTCCTTTGATAAGGAGTGGAGAGCTCTCTCCCTCGCTAACTCTCTCTCTCTCTCTCTCTCTCTCTCTCTCTCTTTTCTCTCTCTCTGTCTCACACGCTTCCATGCCCATAAAAGTTGCAGGCAGCAGCTCAGGTGGAAAAATGTTTTTGGAGTAAAAAATGTATTCAATAAATAGCGTGGCCAGCATGGGGCCGGGACAAGTGTGCATGAAACGGCAGTTTGGAGATTGGAATAATGGAACGGGAGAGGAGATGGAGCATGAGTGTACATTAAGCAGTGGAGCCGCACAGCCGTGACAGCCAGCCCTCTGCTGGGAATACAACTATTAACTATCCTCATATTCTTTCAATTTCAAATAACAGCCTGTGCCATCATCAGGAGGTGTCTTTTTTCGGTGTGTGTGTGTGTGTGTGTCTGTGTGTGTGTTTTCACTTTGTGTAGGTGCGTTGGTGTGAATATTGTGTAGAACGTTTGTTGTAGCTGAGAAGGTTTTTTTTTCCTCTTCCTAGTGGCACCATGCTGCTCAGGGTTATTCAGAGGGTCATGTTTCGTGGGTCCTGTTACTGTCTGTTGAAGCATGCATTGGTCGGGTTGTCGCATGCACTGTAATAACACAAGACCTAGGAGATATGATCTGCCAATCATCGACAATCAGGTTTTCAATTATGCCTGGAGCTTTGTTCGAGATTACAGAGGTGTTGTGCTTGATTTCCCAAAAGACTTGCTCAGGGCCTGAACCTGAAACATCAAATACACACAAGACGTGGGCTGTAGTTTGATTGTTCTCTCACCTTACTGATGTGCCAAGCATGTAGCATTTTCTGGAGCATTTTACAGACATCATGTCTTGGATACAGCACCAGGAACTCGAAGGCAGGCAAGAGGCATCTGTCTAATTAGCCGCCGAACTCTCTAGCTCTGGAACGCTTCATGAATTGTCTTCATCCTGCGATTCCGACTGATGCGGAAGTGCTCAGTGACACATTAACTCAGCAGTATAGATGCTACAGATCAGCACCTCCTCCGAGGCACCTCCCACTACTTCGCTCCTGCAGTCTCACCACTGATCTTTTGTCTGGAAATAGAGACAGATCTCGTCAGTGCAATGTTCTAAGTGAGACATTAGCGACTGACAAGTTGGCTACTTTCCTCCCTGACAGGTTTTGATGCCAATCTTCTTGGTGATGGAGAAGGAAGCCACTAGAGTCAACCTTTAGATGTCTGTTATTAACATACCGGCTCAATTCCTACAGTGATGCTGTTATAGTCTAGAGTGAAATACAGTTAAAACACTAGAAAAACCCCTCCTAAGGGACGTTTGTAAAAACTACTCTCTTAAGTGGAGTTCGGTGGCCAATTTTTTTTTTCTTTGTTGGTAAATGCAGAAGAATATGAGGTGAAATTAGTGCAAATGAAATGACATTATCCATCTTCTTATCCAAATCTTCATGTTTAGGATCACGGTGGGCCCAGAGGCTACCTGCAATCCCTGGCAAACAGGATAGGGCACCACACAAACCTATTCACTCACACACTCATACCTAGGGGCCAAACCAACAACCTCAAGCACCCAGTTGTGAGGCTTACACCTGGGGGGCTACCTGCGGTGCCACCACACTGGCCCATATCCAATGTTATATATATATATATATATATATATATATATATATAATAATAATACAAAGTATCTTCAATCTGCCATTATTATAATGATGAGAATGGATTATTCAAACAACAGAACTGACTCATCAGATGAAGAAGACAAAAGGCTAAACTCAATAGCAAGGAAGCTAGCAAGGAAATCATCCCCACTACTTTATAATTTACCTCAATTTGTCTTGTTTTCTCTCTGGTTGAAAGAATAAAACTTTCTCTGGCATCCCTGTTGTACAGGGGAATGGTTGGTGATATTAACTTCCTGTTTGTGGCACATTAGTATATGGGAGGAGGAAAACTTTTCAAGATGGGTGGTGACCATGGCAGCCATTTTGAAGTCGGCCAATTTGGATCCATCTTTAGTTTTTTCAATGGGAAGAGGGTCATGTGACACATCAAACTTATTGAGAATTTCACAAATATTTACAAGCTTCTGACCACTTATAGAATGTGTTCAAATATCACCAACCATTCCCATTTTATTTAGGTGTATCCATATAAATGGCCCACCCTGTATTGAGCAGAGCAAGATTCAGTTTCTTTATGTCTTTGTATGAGTTAAACCAATGCTAGCTTTGTCGTATATATTAGCTCATAGATCAGTGACTAGGTTTGGTTGAGCACCACACAAGGACTGAGAGGTCTGAATGCTGGGTATTATATTAAGAAAACACTGATTAAAGATGGTATTGAGAATTTGTTAAACTGATGAGGTTGACAGCTACAATACTGCACTATAGAATGCTACATAACATGACAATAGTCTATTCATCTCTGGTCTAAGTCGGTATGGGCCTTTTGCTTTTGTCTTAGTGATGTCTGAATATATAAACTGGGTGGCGGTGGTGAAAAAAAATGTAAAACAGGGAGTTAAAAATAAAGACACAATAGTTACATCTACTTTTATGACAAATAGGGTCTTTTCCGTTTAGAGAAACACAGCAAAACTATTCAATTTGCGGCATCTGCTCTGCTTCAATAATTCATGCCGCGTTTTGTGCCATTTTAATGTTTTATAAGTAAATTGTGTATTCTTTTGGAACACAGAATGGCATTTTACGTTGCAGCTGCTGGATGGCTCGCTTTATCTTTCATAAACAAGCTAAACACAGATGCTGCCGTAATGCGATTTTCCTCAGCCTATTAACCCTTTGTGGAGCTCTCTTCCAGTTGCGCTTTTGTTTGCTTCAGCGCATTTCTTCATGAGAAGAGGGAAAAAAATTGGAGGGAAAAAAAAAATCACCCTATTCAGCATTATCTTTATTTTCTCATGAAGTCAACATGCCCGCACTGTTCACCATACTACAATGGCTCCATCCTTCTTCATCAACAGCAGTACCTCAGGAGCAGGCTTTAGTGATATGCGCTGCTCTATGTTAACACTCTCAATTAGGCCCATTGTCTGGCTTTGTTAATACCTTATCATTTGGGGCATTGTTTTAAAAAAGTTGGCGTTATGAAAGACAGACGGCTCGTTCTCTGTCTTCATGTTACACGACTCCATCATTTACGGCGTTTGCATTTGCCCAATGACTGATTATCATTACCTTTTCTTGCAAATATCCAGCTCATTACGGCTAGCGCGCTGGCAAGGGAAGTGCAGAGCCCATCTCTCTGGGAGAGGTGCAGAGGAGAGAGAGAGGAGAGATGGGCTCCTGCATTTGGCTATTAAACACAATGAACGGCCTCCTTTGTTATTAACATCTGTTCATCAGGGAGCTTGGCTTGGATAATCACCCCTCACACCTTCTGTTTCTGCACTCCAGCTCATGCAATCAAGACCATCATTTGGCAGCTGGCTGAAGCCACTAATGCCTCACTCTCTCTCCCATGCTTCTCTCTCTCCTGTCATCATGTCTCCCTCTCAAGCCCAAAGCGCACCGATCCAATGTTCTCGAGCAAATGCCAACAAATCCAAATGTTCGGCGCCATACCCATTTGTGATTTTCTGTACATATCTAGGATGCACTCCTTTTTTTAGTCCTGCCCCAAGATGTTCTTACCACATGTACAACTTTCTACAATGTTCCCAAATGAAGACAAATCAGCTTAACAGTACAATAACAACACATGCACTCCTGGGTGAGTAATGCTGGTAGCGCTGAATTGACTAAATAGGATTTTGTATCAACTGTAAGAGTTATTTACATGCAATATTGCAAAAACACAATGTTTAAAGCCATTTTTGTGAGTAAATAATATAATACTGAAATAGCCAGCACATCTAACTATTCACATTTTGACAAAACAGATACTTCCCATATCACTGTTGTTGATGTTGGTGATCACACTGGTGTTCACTTTCCCTCACTGGCTTTAACTCTAAAGTATCTCTGCTTTGGAAACTAGAAAACAAGAAAACTTGAAACCTAATCTAAATGAAATCTAGAAAACGTTTGCATTGCATTTCCAAACACAACAATGCCAGTGTTACAACCTGGTCTAGGGTCAGGCCGTCACAGAAAATGAGAGTAGGCTCTCTCTTTAGACCCTTTGCCAGACCACCAGACACAGTATAGATGTATGAACCAGTATGAATGTATTGTCAGTCAATGGAGGAAATATGGCTTCAGGGGTGAGCATATGCCAAAACCAGCTAAATTAAAACACAAACCAAAATACATAAGACTACCCAAATGTCCTGTTACCAAGAAGCTTAAAACAAAAAGGCACTCATGCCCTACAAAGATTGATGAAATGTAATGGAAGTGCAGGTTGTTTGGCAACACTTTAATTGGATGGTCCATTGTAGAGGCCTCATAGATGCTCACCGGAAATTCAGCTAACATTCAACTGAATGCCTATTAAACTCAACTGAACTTTAAGCTGAATGTAGATTATTCTTTAATGAACGTATCCTTGCACCTAACCCTAACGTTAACTTGAACCATACTCTTTTAGGGTTTGGTGTACGGTTAGATTTAAGGTTTAAGTAAGTAGGTTAGGGCTAGGATTTAGGGCTGATTCAAAAGTAAGGTTAGGGGTAGGGTTAAATTTAATAGACAGTCATTTACATTCAACTTAGAGTCCAGCTACATTTAATATATATTCAGTTAAATGTTAGCTGACTGTCAGGTGAGCATCTACTGTTCAGTTAGTTCAGGTTGCCAAAGGGTTAGCAGTGTAGTTTAGTAGTGCAGTTTAGTAATGTCTAAGCTTAGTGGTATCATTGAATGTTTAGTATATTCAAACTAGCTTATTAGGATTTAGGGCTGATTTAAAAGTAAGGCTAGGGTTAGGGTTACATTTAATAGACAGTAATGTAATATTTACATTTGAAATACACCAAATAATATGAAGTGTTCCTTCACACACAAACAAGAATGCTTCTGTTAACCTGTATGTTTACAAGCATTCTAATGGTCTATGTTCACACTGTTCTTCAACGCTCTTTCCCATTTCAACAATTAGCATCATTAAAACTGATGATCAGTACACATTTACTCATTACTCGTTACATTGACCTATGTAACTACACAGTCATGTCAGAATATTATGACCTAATAGTGGGAATAACCATCCTTGACTTGGGTGACAGTAGCAATATATTGTGGCATGGATTGTATTGGGTGAGTCGTCATTCCCCTTGGGCATCAGTTGCCCGTGTGGGACACCACTGGTATGTTGATGGGAGGTCCAAGTCCACCTTCACTACAACATCTCTAGAACATCCACAAATTTACCACCCTTCATCCACTGTCACAAGCATATCAGAATATTACCATCCCTGGTTTGTAATAAACTCTGAGACACACAGATGCCAAGAGACAGGGTTTGCTGCATGTATAAATAAGCGAACACACCAGGCAGTTGTAGGAAAAAGGATCGTCATGGGCAAAGGACACAATTTGATGTTCAAAAGGTCATGATAATAGGGTACAGGGGTGATGGTGGTAGGACTGTGAAAACTTCTTGAGATGTTCTAGAGCTGATGTGTACCATAAAGGCATACAGAGAATGGACTTCTCGCACATTGAGCACCTCCCAATGGCAGAGCATTGGTTCTCCTCGTATATTTAAATCAATTAATCAATACTTTTACTTCATTCTCCTCATTTTTCTTGTTACATTTTTCAATTATTTCAATTCCATGAACATGCATTTTGTTCTTCCAGATATTCTTTGCTCTTCATCCTTTTGTTGTCCATTAGTCACACTCCCACACCTCTGTCCAACTATAATAAGCTCTCATTTTATATGACACATACAGTCACATACATAGGGTGAGGGAGCAGCTGGGGTTAACTCATACTGTAAAGGTGAAGTGTTGATTACACCACATGACAGGATGAGCATAACGACTGAAATCAAATCGACATCACATTCAAGATATTCTATCCAAACAAGCTACCAAAACTGACGTTTACATCAGCGCTCAACTTCCAGAGAACCACAAAGAGCTGAGCTCTTCTAAAAGACTTACGATCCCTTAAGAACTAAAACATCTAAAGCAATCTCAATCGTTATTGGCAGGAATCCGTTGTTCTGCTGTTTACAAGCACCAAGTCATTTGTTAGGTAGACCTGTAGACATTTACATTTACATTTAAGGCATTTAGCAGACACTCTTATCCAGAGCGACTTACAAAAGTGCTTTGCTATTTACCCAAGAAAAACCTCAGCTAGTTAGAATAGACTAATAATTCAAGTCAATAAGGTGACCATAGTACTCTGCTATTCACCCAAGTATTCAAGGAAGAGGTGGTTCTTCAGTCTGCGTTTGAAGAAAGCGAGCGACTCGGCCGTTTGGACACCCAAGGAAAGCTCGTTTCACCACTTTGGTGCCAGGACAGAAAAAAGTCTGGACGCTCGTCTTCCACGGATTTTGAGAGATGGCGGGTCGAGCTCTTGGTGTGGATCGGCTTTTGACCATTGCCATCAAGTACGGAGGGGCTGGTCCATTTTGGGATTTGTAGGCCAGCATCAGGGTTCTGAATCTGATGCGGGCCGCAGCTACAGGAAGCCAGAGAAGAGAACGCAGCAGTGGAGTGACATGGCTGAATTTAGGAACATTAAAGACGACCCGTGCCGCTGCATTCTGGATAAGTTGCAGGGGCCTTATGGTTCACAGAGGAAGACCAGCCAGAAGAGAGTTGCAGTAGTCAAGTCTTGAAGTGACGAGAGACTGAACAAGCACCTGGGCGACTCTCTAGAGAGGAAGGGTCAAATTCTCTGGATGTTGTACAGGAGAAATCTGCATGACCGAGTTACATTTGCAACATGACCTGAGAGCGATAACTGATCATCCAGACTACACCAAGGCTTCCAGCTTCTGTAGAAGGAGTGACCAGTGAGTTCTCAAAAGAGATGGCGAGATCGTTTTTAGGTCCAGCAGTTCCCAGGATGTACAGGATGTAGACCTACACATTCATGCAAGACTGAAGAAACGTTGCCTGGTCTGATGAATCTCGATTTCTGCTCAGACTTACAGATAGTAGGGTCAAAGTTTGGCACAGCATGAGTTCTTAGACACAACCTTCTTTTTGCTGACCATGTCCATCCGTTCATGACCACAGTTTACTCATCTTCTAACATCTACATTCAGCAGACACCAAACATGTTCTGGCTTATCGACTGTATTTAGAGTAAGGGACAAATTGTAATTGTACACCTCCCAAAAACATACATGACAGATGAAGTGGCTGTGCTTAATTGGCCACCTAGGTGTGAGTAAATGGGTATGCGTGGTGCCCTGTGAATGGTACCCTGTCCATCAGGTTTTCCTGCCTTGTGCCCTGCGATTCTAGGTAGGTTCTGAACCAGGAGGGTTGATAGATAGATGGATGAATCTTTAAGCAGTGATTTTTCTTTAGCTATGGGAAGAATCAAGCCATGTGCTGAAAACACACACAGTTGGGGTGGGCTGTAAGTCACTTGGCTTTGCAAAGGTGACAGGTTACAGGGTCTTAATCCTCCACCATGACAATTGGATTCTGCTGCAGCCACAGCAGATGTTGTGTATAAATCAGCAAATAAATAAACAAATAAATACATTTGCAGATTCACGCAAATGCATGTCTGTCTGTAGATGAAGACTGAGTCTCTGCTGGAATTCCAGATGACATTCTGGTCAGCTGAGTGATGTTCCATCCCTGGCAGAAGCTGCCACAAAATGTGCCAATCAAGAAGGTTCTAATGGAGTCATCAATGATCTGTGGATGTTTCAGCCCTGTAGTAATGCCTCTGAGTTCCAGGCCCGCATACTGAAACAATTAACGCTTGAACATTCGAGGCTTGAATGTTTTCCTTCCGCCTTTTGTGTAAATGTGTCTGTGTGGCAGTGTATGCGTGTGAGTGCATGAGTTTCGTGCCAGAGATTGTAGTGTCTCAATAAAAACATTGGGTTACGTGGGGGTAATGCATATTTATGCTGCTTTCCCATAAGCTCATATAGGCGCATGAACTGAAAGACCCAAGGAGAGCTTGAGACCCCACCCCTTTGCCCAAGTACAAGTACTGTCTTGGTTGGCATGTATAATTGTTTTGCAATAATAATAATAATAATAATAATAATAATAATAATAATAATAATAATAATAATTTTATTTTTGCTTGTAGTATTTAATATAATTTCATATTATTATTATTATTATTATTATTATTATTATTATTATTATTATTATTTAAAAAGCACATTTAAATTGATCCAATAACTATACTTAATTTATGTATGGGTAAAAAGCTGTCTTGAATAAATACCATGCTACACTGTATAATTAGAATTGTAAATATGTATTTTTTGATTAAGATGATTCTTATGCAATATTTTACAGGAAGACAGGCTAGCCTGGGTAATCTGGCTAATCTGGTGCTGCATTCAAGCCTTTCGATGACCCAGTGAACAGTTTGTGGATAGACAGTACACCGGACCAGGTGTAACCTTGTCTGAGAAACCAACCCCAAATGGTTCTCTGTACCTGGTTTAATTGGTCCTTTTGAGGGAATTATAAATGCTGCTTTACAGTTACTCATGCACCAACCCCCTGAACCAATTCTGCTAAACTACAAGCACAATTCCTGCTTTACACTTAAATTGCAGTTCCAAAACACACTTTTTCAAAACACTACACACAATTGTCATGAAGAAAATCTCTTGTTCATCTTCAAGTTCATCTTCATTAATGAGGTTGGATTCAACCTCACAAAAAGACAAAGGAGGGGAAGGAATATCGTCGGCCAGCATACCATTGTTGAAGTCCCTGGCCAGCGCGGAGGGAACATCACAATGTGTGCAGCGATGACCCACCATGGCGTCATCCATCACCATGCTACCCTTGGCCCCTACAACACTGCCCATCTGATCACATTCCTGGACACCCTACACAACACACTCATTCCACCAGATCAGATAGACAGCCCAGAGCAGCTCAGGTACGTTGTCATTTGGGACAACGTAAGTTTCCACCGGGCTGCTCTGGTTCATAATTGGTTCATCTCCCTCCATATTCGCCATTCCTCAATTCTATTGAGGAATTTTTTTCTGCCTGGAGGTGGAAAGTGTATGACCTAAATTCACAAACGCGTATACCCCTTCTCCAAGCTATGGAAGACGCATGTGGAGATATAGCAGTTGATGCTTTTCATGGCTGGATTCGCCATGCTAGACGATATTTCCCCCGCTGCTTGGCCAGGGAAGACATTGCTTGTGATGTAGATGAGGTGATGTGGCCAGACCGAAACAGAAGAGAGGATGCAGCATAGTTTTTTTTTGTTTGTTTGTTTGTTTTTTACTGTAACTGTATACAGTAAATTCTTCTGTTGTTTTGTATGTAGACTGTATGTGCACTGTATGTGCAACTTTGTGTTGGTTGGGATGTACATTGTTTTTGTGGGAAAAATAAAATATATTTGTTACCAAGTATTTGTGTGTTCTGAGTATAAAAACAATATTCTAAAATATTTTACAATACACTTATGTTTGTACTGTCTGTAGTAAGTGTAACACTGAACAAAAAAAGGCCTAAGTCATTATGATGGATGGAGATTTGTGTGTGTCATCTGAAAACATAATACCATTTTGAGAAGAGATAACATTGTTTTGAATGTAAAGTTTCATTTTGCAGGAGAATTGAGGAATTCTGCCCATTGTGTATGTGTTTTTTGATTTGTGTGTAGAGTTCTGAGAGTATGAGGCATGCTTTCAGAAAATGTGTGTAAACAATCAAGAAAAACTGTAAGAAAACTGACCCTTTAAGAAAGTGTCCCTGTGGTTCCACCAATAGTGGAGTCATACAACCCTTTTCAGTAGATGTAGAACCTTTATTACTAAGATGAGAGAAAAGGTGAGAAGAGATGAGAAAAGAAGAGGCGAGAGAAGAGAAGTGATAAGAAGAAGAGATGAGGTGAGAAGAGAATGAGATGAGAAGAGAAGAGGCAAGGTGAGGTGAGGTCTCTGCCTCCTGAGGTCTCATGATGAGAGAAGAGAAGAGAAGAGAAGAGAAGAGAAGAGAAGAGAAGAGAAGAGAAGAGAAGAGAAGAGGTAAGGTGAGAAGAGAAGAGATGAGGCAAGAAAAGATTACATGAGATGAGAAGATAAGAGATAAGAAGAGAAGAGGTGAGGTGAGGTGAGGTGAGGTGAAGTGAGAAGAGAAGAGAAGAGAAGAGAAGAGAAGAGAAGAGAAGAGAAGAGAAGAGAAGAGAATAAATTAGAAGATAAGAAAGAAAGAGATGAGAAAAGGTGAAAAGAAAAGAAAAAAGAAGAGAAGAGATGAGAAGATAAGAGATAGGGTGAGAAGAGGAGAGAAGAGAAGAGAAGAGAAGAGAAGAGGCGAGAAGAGGTGAGATGAGATGAGATGAGAAGAGATCAGAAGAGAAGAGAAGAGAAGAGAAGAGAAGAGAAGAGATGAGAAGAGATAAGAAGAGAAGAGAGGAGAGGAGAAGAGAAGAGAAGAGAAGAGAAGAGAAGAGATGAGAAGAGATAAGAAGAGAAGAGAAGAGGTGAGGTGAGGTAAGGTATCTGCCTCCTAAGGTCTCATGATGGCCCCAATCCCTTTCAGCCACATGGCCAGGGGATCCATGGCAGACCCAGCACTCATAAAGATGCTTTCAAAGCTCTTCTGTTCTCCACAGCACTGCAGTGGAAGTCTCCCCAGCTAACATCACTCTGCATTGTCACTTAAAGTGGCTGAGTTGGCACTGTGCATGAGGACAGGATATTGTCAGACTGATGTCACTTCTGTGCTCACAATCAGCCTTGCAGAGGAATGAAAAGTGTGTGGGTGCACTCACTTCTGTGAGTGTGTGAATCTCATGGGTGACCATATGCGGGATGACTACAGTCTTTTACCATATGGTTCGTGGTGTGGGGAACGGAGGCTTGGAGTTGTGCCCGATTAAGGCGTATGGTGGAAGAGTAGGGTGTGCAGATCTAGCAACAACATGGTCTGATTCTGGAGCTCTGTGCTTTGTGAGGAAAAGAGAAGGTAAGGATGATGACAATTGAGTGTTTTCTACTGCTGGTCATGAATTTATCAGTGTCCAGAGAAATCCCATAAGGCACTAATGATGCCTGTTTAAGTGCATTATGAGAAACCCATAATTAAGAAGGTGAGGCTAGTTTAGCAACAAACATACAGGGCCATATTCATAAAACACATTATCAGTTATACAGTTCACTATTCACTAACACATTTGCTTATTCATAAAAAAAGATTATTGGCCTAGTTTACCATTTGCATGAAATATGGTGCTGCTGTTCTTCTTATTTGCATGTGCCATTAGTGATTTAAAAAGTAAATCCAGTCCATGGTAACTGTTGTTGTGAAAAGCCAATATGGGTTTAATCATCTTTGGTCATACATGTCATTGACAAATTGGGCACATGCACTCGCTAAGCTGATTAAATCTAGTCAAATCAAAGTGTATCTGTCACATACACATAGTCATATATACTACAACTAGCATTGACATTAAAGTGCTTCATTGACTGTCCACTCAATAAGATAAGAATAGTATGATAGAATGTATAAATTATAAATATCAAAAGAAAAAAGAACAATTAAAAAGATTTCTATGTCTCATTAATACCAGGTCTTGTTTGACTATCTAAATGAAAATAGGGAAACCACATGTTTTCTACCATACAACAAACCAAGACAAAGTGTCCCATAGTGAGCTTTTCTCTATTTTACACTATTTCGTATCGTTTATATTTTTCAGTCTTGGGTGGACAGCTCTGTGTTAATGTCTATACCTTGGTTGTATTGCCACATTGGAACTTATCATCTCAAAAATCATTCTTTTTGTCCTTAAATAAATATTTATTTTAAAAATAACAATCCATAACAACTAATATATGTATATTGTCTCTATTCTACAAAAACCTTGTATCTTTATTTTTGCCATTTGTCCCTTTTTGACATAATTCAAATCTGGAAGCCGTTCTTTACATTGTGTGCAGAATATTTTATAATGAATGGACCAATAGAAATGCTCCAAAATCACTTGGAATAAAATATTTTTACATTGACTTCCATTAAAACGTAAATGTTTTTTTTCCCTCTCTTGTAAAATTGCAATTTTATTTGACAGCAACATAAATGACAGCAACATTAGCAAGTCAAGCTCAAAGGAGACCATGTTAGTAACATGGCTTGTACCAACTCTAACATTGGGTAATGCTGGGCAGCTGTACCATACGGCATCCGGAACCCAGGATCCACAGGAACACAATTCTGGATACACTCTTACTAGGCATATGCAAAGTTCCTCTTCCCCTAGTTGGGCTAAACCGTGGCCTAGCCAGTTTGTATCCTTGCAGCTTGCTTCCTCCCAGTACATTACACTGTTCAATGATGGAGCATGTCCATATGGTAGGGTTTCATGCATCAGAAGGAGGTGGCCGGAAGCCCTTACATTCCACGGATGGTAGTGCTGTAGAAAAACAGGAACTAGCTGGAAGTAAAAAAAAGAAAAGGTTAAAAAGAAAAAATAAAACATCAACCCACGTCTTTATCATGCGTGCATGTGCACGTGTAAAACCCTTCCTAATCAGCTTCTGCTTTCTTGCTTTGCGCAGCTAATTGACCGCAGACATCGGTGATACAAGAGGTCTAATATAGAACAAGCTCTGCACCAGCAATTACCCGTTGCTCGTGCAATGAAATCGCTCTCAAATTGGCCCTCTCACCCCCGCCCCACACTATACCCCCCCCCCACACACACACACACACCCCAGTCAACCCCCCTCCCTCCTGAATGTGTGATGGTGTGATCAGGGTTCAACTAATGAAAGCATTTTGCAGGGTTGAAGCATCACTTTTAATGAGCCATCAGGTCTTCAAGGTCATTTCCGCTTTTCCCAGCTTGCCGTATGAAAGTGTGCGAGTGTGATTGTGTGTGTGTGTGTGTGTGTGTGTGTGTTTGTGTGTGTATGTGTGTGTTACTCTCCACCCCCTGTTTGTTTGTGTTCCCTATTTTAATTGAAAAATGTTGACTCAGATTGTCTCCATCTGTTTGGTGAAGAGCACTGTGACCACAAGGAATTATGACCTTTTGGACAAGAAGCTTTAGCACTGAGGAACGAGAGAACTTAGAGAAACGTGGAAAAACATCCATTCCGATTAAAATGCTGTTTTCCTGTATTTTCTGTCCTTATATAGATTGGTATTCCGAGCCCCAAACACTTCATGCTGAGTTTAGCAATTGGGAACGCTCTCTCCGCCGCAACACAAGTGGATATGGTTTTCCCTCAACCTATCAGAAAGTGTAGATACATTTTAACATCTAAAATACCCATCCTGCAGATTCCGGAGTGTATATTGATGTTTTATATGCATTTTCACCGGCGTAAAATACATATTTGGTGTAGGCCTCTGAACAGTCACTTATTTCCAGTCTTGCCTCAGAGCCTCTGTGTTTACTCCCCGTCCCCCCCAGCCTGTAAATTTGATTGTTTAAAAGTCGTTCTGGCTCACCTTAATTGACATCATTCCTTTCACATTTTGACCTAACTGTCCATGGCATCACTCATTACCCCCTCCCTCGCTCGCAGACAGACAGACAGACAGACAGACAGACAGACCTGCTGTATTTGTATGCGGCTTGCAGAAAGAGAGAGAGAGCGCGCGCGAGAGAGAGAGGTAGTGAATGAGAATGAGAATATACCTCCATTTCCAATCTTCTCTCCACTTCCCATCTCAGGTTTAATGGACAGCACTCATCTCTACAGTGCTCCATTCTCTTCCTATCACATCAACATTTTCTTGGCAAGGACGTACAACACACACACACACACACCCTAAAAGCAGATGGTTTGATTAGCCTCTATGTCTGCTAAGGCAGAGGTGTTAAAGCGATGGCCTTATGTGTTCTTTGCCAGCTGTATCAGGGGAGAATACAGATAGTCAGTGTCATACACACACACACACACACACACACAGGCTGGAAAATACTTGAGTAAATGTGCTTGTACTTTGCTAGTTCGGACCATGTCTTTGGCTGACGATGATTTGGGAGAATACTGTGAAAGAGGCTGGGGGGACCTGGAGTTTGGGTGGCTTCTGCTGTGTGGTAGGAAGCCTGCCCTCCCTCTGATAAGTGGAGCCAGGAGTAATAGATGACATGGTTAAAAGGGAGGTGACAGGGTGGTGGAAGATTTGGTATAGACTTGGTATAGATGCGTGAACAAGGGTTTATATGACATAAAGTTTTGAATTAACATCATTTTGCTTTATCAGATACTTGTATGCAGTTAAAGCAACAGATGAAGACTCTTGACTTGGCTTGAGTTAATATTTGGACTTGGACTGAGGCAATACTTGAAATGTAACTTTTAAAAGGTAAAGGTGCAAGTGTCTGTCACTGCACTATGTACAGCAAAATGTGTCCTCAGCATATGACCCATCTGTGGTAGTGAACACACACACACACACACAAGTGAACTTAGGGGCAGTGAGTACACACACATCCAAAGCAGTGGGCAGCCAACTCCAGCACCCAGGGAGCAGAGAGGGTGAAGGGCCTTTCTCATGGGCCCAACAGTGGCAGCTTGGCGAGCCTATGTATTGAACCCATAACCTTGTCATCAACAGCTGGGAGCTCTAACCGCTGAGCCCCATTTGCTACTCCATTTACTACTCCAACAGGAGAAAAGACACTCTTCACTACATACATTTTCATTTAGACTTTCCAAGTACTTACCAAAAGTGACAATTTTAGAATTGAGTATATAAGAAGGCTATTGGGTGGCCAATGCTATTAAGGGGGACTGAGTCCATGAACTCCCTTAAACGTATTGGTGATTGTTAATTTATTTGTAAAAAATCTTCCACTCAATTTGTAAGGCCAGTTTCCTCAACCCCTGTATCACTTGCAAAGCCCCCAAAACTAAAAGGGTGGGGACTAGCACACGTCTCCTCCCACACATGCCATTACTTTTTTTTTTCGACCTGCCGCTGATGCAGCTTTGCTAGGTAGCCAGAGTGTTCGGAGGAAAGCAGGCCTCCTCAGCTCGATACAACAGCTAATTGATGCCTTTGCTGACCAACATTACACTGGAGGTGCCATCAGTCCACCCATGAGAGAGCAAGGGCAATTGTGCTCACTCTGACATTGGATGCATCCAATGAGTAGATTTCAGACCCACCACAACCAGAAAACAGAAAAAAGTGGACAAGAAGATGGATGTTTGACCTCAGATGAACTCAGCAGAAGCATTTTGCAAGAAGTGTGGAAACACTGAAAAAAATAATACACACTCTTAGACACAAAGTGTTCTAATTAAGTGAACTTTAGTTACATAATGGTAGTGTTTTGTCACTGTATGATACCCTCAAGAATTCGTCTAGAGGGCGTTTTCACTCCTGAAAGTGTGTACCAAGGTTCAGGATCCAGTTCACCAAATGAATGATTACATTATAGAGTCACTAACAGATTTGCAGAATTGTCTCCATGTGCTCCTGCCACTCATTTCCACTTCTCTTTCTTTTTGCTTCTTTTTCTTCTTCTATTGTTTAATTGGTGACGATAGCTTGCCTCAACTTCCTGTAATTGGTTTGAAAGTCTGAACCATCCAACAATAAGTGTTTTCACACTGCAAACCAATTGAACCATGGTTCAGCTGATCCAGTTCATGATCCCAGGCAACTTTCACACCTGCTATTTTGGTTCAGTCCAAACTGAAAAGTTTGAAGGCCCGGATTAAACAATAAGGGTGTAAAAGCTTTTAAGGCTTTTTTTTACTTTGCAGATCTATGCTGTTGTTTTTCTTTTTGTCTTGTCTCTCTTTCATCTAGCTTTTGCCCTTGCCCTCTTACGCTTGGTTTATGTAAATTGTGGAGGTGTAAATATTTACATTTACATTTTACATTTATGACATTACATTTAGCAGACGCTCTTATCCAGAACGACTTACAAAGTGCTTTGCTATTTGCCAAAGAAAACCTTACCTAGTTAGAATAGAGTGAATGTCGAGTCAAGACTCATTATGTTGCAGTTTACGGGTTTTGGAATTATCTCGTTTTCCAGCCCTGATTTTTCTTTTTATAAACTGCTATTAGCAAAGAACAGCCCCATCAGTTTGTACGGAAGTGCCAGTAGTTCCTGAGTAATACACCTTAGTGTGTAAAAAGCTTTGCTGCATTACAGGGTTAAGGAAGACCCAACAGTATTTGAGGTTTTACAATTTGAGGTCCACAGCTATTTATTTTATAATAAAAGTAGAAGAAAAAGTTCTAATTCTTCTGCAATGTTTACTTTTTTTAACTAAAGATACATTCTTGTCTCCAGGTGTAATTTCTGCACTTTCTACACCCCTGACTAGTGCTGACAATAATGGTGTCCTACATGCACATCTTTGATTTGGTGTCACATAGCCTAAACACAGACATACACATACAAACCCACAGCCGTCCTCTTCGCTCTAAAGTAACATGCACACACACACACATACACACACACACACACACACATATATGTACACAGCCAGGCATGCTCCTGTGTGTCATGCTGCTAAACACCACTGTTTTGGAGGATGAGAGGTGAGGGGGGGGAGATGGATAACAGGGAGCTGATAGATTTACCTGGGGCACTGTTGTGGCCAGCTGACCACGGGGGGCCCAGAGTGTGTGTCCTGTCCATGGCCGGGCGGAGAACAGCAAGGGGCTAAACATGTTCCACCTGAGCGAGTCTGCCGTGCTAAAAGAGCTATTAGAGCAGAGCCACCAGCACAGGCTAACAGAGTGCACACAGGACCTCAGGCAGCCTACAAGCTCCTACCTGCTTTGGGGGCAGTGTGTGTGTGTGTGTGTGTGTGTGAGAGAGAGAGTGTGTATGTGTGGGGCACCGAGGGTTGCTGTGGCCTGCTTGAGTTGACCCCACTGCGGGAGACAACGTAACAGGGGGGCTGGAAGTCCACTATACACCATCAAAGGAAATGAAGGAAAATGAATACTTCAGCACATGACCTGAACACACACACACACACACACACACACACACATATGAATGTCTGTAAGCAGAATGATCCAGTGTCAGTATGTGCTTAGTGTGTGTGTTTGTGAGAGAGATGGTTTCCTCTCTCAGGGGCTCCAGCATGGGGCAGGACCCTGTTGTCTGTTTGGGTGAGATGGATGAGACCCTTGAAACAGGAAACAACAAGGGGGGAAGCACTGCCTGAGCAGAACCACCAAACATGTAGGTGATTACAAATTAAACATTGCAAAGATAGAAACATCTATTTTATGGATGTCTATGAAATATAATTCTCCCATTTTATTATTGTTCTTGCTGAAAGATCATATAGGTGTAGGACTATGGTGCAAACCCAGCAAACATGCTCAGGTGGGGTTCACATGGGAGGAACATGGGCTAGGTGGGTTTCAGGTGAGCATGGGCTCTGAGTAGGGTTGTACATGGGTTTTTAATGGGCCCCAGTTGGGCTTCCCAAATGGGACCCATCGTTACAGCCCACCATAATCCCACATAAGTCCCAACTAGGCTCAGTATGCAGTGTACAACCCAGATGGGGCCCATGTTTTACCCCTATTGCTCCCATCACTGACCCTGGTGGGCATCCATATGTGGGGCCAACGTAGGACCTGACAAAAACACTTTCTGGTTCCCAGTTGAGCTACCCATACAGGCTTACTAACCCATACCCAACAGGGTTACTAGTGATGGTAGAAAATGGTTTAATAAACATGCAATGCTAATTGAGCCACCATAACTGCAAGTAGAGATATCTGAATTTGGCCCCAGTAACCCAGCCAGAGCTCCTCACACTTTGAGGAGTCACACACAGCAGTCATCTCACACAGCTCTTACACAAGTAAAGAGCTAGAGTCAGGTTTGCATTTGAATATATATTTTTTGAGTATGAATTTTGCCTTCTCTGCTTCAACAGCAGCTTCATGGATGTTGGCGGGTGTAGCCAGGTCCTCTAGGAGCAGCACATTCAGCAAGTACTCTATACAGCCTTCTCTCATGTTGGCCTTGCTCAAAGTCGCTGTGTTTCTCAAGTGGAAAATCCACAAACACTTTTTCTTTCAACAGCTGTATCAAGGTGATGACTGCCATCCAACCCTAATGCTGGGTGATCACTCGTAGCTGTGTGGTTTATGGACATCTCACAGACATCCTAGCCATTGTGGTAGCACACTGCCCAGTAGCAGTGGAGCAGTGGAACTGATGTCTTTAGAGTGCCGGAGCTCCAGCCAATACCTCTGGGATACATCTGAGAGGCATTTTTGATCTATAACTAATAATCCATTATTAATACCTGACCTCATGGATGCTCTCATGGCTGAATGCCATTACATCATCACAGTGATCATCACACCATCATGCCAAAATCTAGTGTAAGGCCCTTGCAGAGGAGTAGAGGTATAGAGGTGTACCAAAACCTAGTGCTATAAAACATTGTGGTCCTAATCAGACCTGCACTGGTCACTGCTGGTATTGGTTTTGAGGAAACATAGAGAGCTCAATATGAATATGGAGAAATCTCTTTGAATCATAATCAGTCATTCGTACAGTGATAAGGGAAAATCTGAAAACCCTGAAAACAGTGTGGTCCTATCCAGACCTACACTGGTCACTGCCCTGGCCCTTATGTTGACCTGCTGGAGGTCAGCCATGGAAAAAAGCCCTGAGTACAAAGGCCCTCCTGATCCCTTGCTGTTGACTTTAACCCTGTGGCCCCTGGCTCCTGGACCTGCAGCTCCGGAGGGGGGGAGCAGAACAGCGGTTCTAAGTGAACTCCTCTCAGCAGGTGGAGGATCAAACAGGGCCTGGAGCAGGCCCACCTCCGGGAGGCCGGCCGGCCTGTCCTCGCAGTGACCCGGCGAAAAAAAAGCGCACTCCTGTTCCACACCATCGCAGTTCCCTCTGTTAAAACAACACCGCACTGCACCGTTCAGAGGGTGCGCCCTCAATCGCGGCCCCCACGCACACAAACACCCTGCTTGAGCGGTTCCTGCTTTTGAAAAAGGAACACTTGAAGTGCAGCTGAATGTGTCGGAACACATGTGGGCCAAAGTCAGTGTGAGTGTGTGTGTGTGAAAAAATGGGAGTGTGTGATGCAGGTGACCCGTTGATGACTGCATATCTGACTACACATCCTTTTTGTTTGAGTTGCGGTGGGCTTAAAGACTTTGTACTGTTAGCTTACAGAACATTACAATCACTGTTCAACAGCATGGGAATGCCCCAATATTAATAATAGTATAATAATATGATGTATAAAATAATAGTATAAAAATATAATTTTGTTGTACGAAATATTTGGGGAATAATGCTAGTAGGTTTGAGTCTATTTGACTAAGGCGTTTGAGATGAAATTACCAGTGCTATATATTTAAAACATGGTAATTGAATGTAATTCTTTTTATTAAATTATATATATATATATATATATATATATATATATATATATATATATATATATATATATATAAATTAGAAAATTATATGTAATATAAAAAATATAACTTAAATATATATATTTTTTTAAAGTGTACTTATCTGTTTATTTTGTTTATGTTTTAAATTAAAACTGTGGATATTAATATTTTATACACATATAAAGGCCAGAGTAAAATATCTGGACATACTTTTTTATACTGTTAAACAGTTAAAATATCTTAAAAATATATACTGTTTAAAATATCCACAGTGTTTCTTATTTGAAACATTGTAATACAATTTCAAAGTAGAAATTGATGTTAATGATTACAAATAGATAATATAACTGTAAAAAGTATATATAAAAATCCTGAAAAAAAGAAATATTGAATAAAACATCTGAAACACATCTGCAGTCTAGTTGTAAAGCTTTAGTTTACTGTTTAACTTTAAAACCTAGGTGTATTGTCCAATTATTAATCTTTAAGATAATTAATTAATTAATTACTTTTCAATGACTGCCAATAAATCACTAACTCCTATAGAACTAATCATTACATTTTATGGCATATGTATATTTACATATATTGAATGAAGCACCTAAAGCACCTAAAGCCACACACAGACCCATCAGAATTGTTTAATGAGTTACTGCAACAATTACTATATCAAATGTTCCAATTTTTGTAAGGTAGTCTAGCTTTCAGTCTCCTAACAGAGATCCTAATACACAGACCTACAGTACGATTCAGTGAATGTCTTACTGTTCAAAAGTCTGTTTTGCTGCAACACAAAAACACAGAGTGTCCATTATAATGCTCCCGATTCCGGAAATATGTGGTGGAGTGATATTGCTTTTGTTCAGTGGGTGAATAGACATGATCAATTTACATCACCCTGTTCATTGTGTGGCTAAACTTGGTTTTAATCTTGTGGCTGACCAATTCGAAATTTCCTCGCCATCACCCCTGATGGTCGACCCAAACCTGACCCCATGTCTCTGACTGAGTGGTTAGATTGAGAGCACTATGTGTCAGAAACGTCTGTACGACGGTGGAAACACACTCAGGAACAAGGCTCTTTGTCTTGCTGGCCCAGCTTCAAAAGGCTCAACGGAATGCAAAACATGCCTCCAATGTACCGAGCAGACTCCAGCTCAGAACAGCCTAGACCTGCCTGCTGCTGACCAGCTGCCCAAGCTCTCTCACTGTCTCCCTCTCTCTCACACACTTTCTCTCACCTTAGTCGGTCTACTGAGTAAGAATTAGAACATACCTGTCAACTTTGGGATTTGAAAATAAGGGAAGTTTTCCGGCACCCTGCCCGGGCAGTCCCACCACATCTACCACTGTTCACTTAGCACTGAGATTTAGACAAGGGTACAAACAACGCATCCTAAAATCACCTCCCAGGAAACCATGTGTTTTAAAAGATGTGTAATAAGGGTTAAGGTAACTAGTTTTCACAGTGACTACAATAAAAAACCACGTTGGTCAGAATAAGATCCCTGTTTGAAAGTGAAATGGGCGGTGGGCAGTGGGGGTTTAGCAGTCAGAGCGCTGGGCTATCGATAACAGGATTGTGGGTTCGATTCCCGGGCTCGGCAAGCTGCCACTTTACCCTCTTTGCTCCTCGGGCGCTGGAGTTGGCTGCCCACCACTCTGGGGGGGTGTGTGTACTTCCTAGTTCACTACCGCAGAACAGTGACAAATACGTGCACCTTTAAATGCTGGAAACATCCCTCAGCTGTATTAACAAAACCACATTAGAGTATATAAACTCAATTTATTTATGTATTAATTAAATAAGTGTATATCGCTGCAATCCAGTGACAAACATGAATCTCCATTTTTGCTCGATTTCTAGTTTTCTCCATGGTTGAATCCCTGTAGCTGCTTCTGTACACTGTGTAAATAATAATGGATGAATGGGCCAAAAGAAACAGTCCAACAGTTTAATTAGGTGTTACCAGACCTCACTGTTTCTTACGTTAATAATATCAGGTAGCAATTAGGTTATTATTAATTTTACTATTACTATTATTACTAAATTCAGCCACATTTAGCTCCTCTGCTGTGTTCTCTCTTGACTAGCTTCCTGTAGCTGCTGCCCAGGTCATCAGATTCAGACCCCTGACTCTGGCCTACAAAGCCAAGAACAGATCAGTCAGCCCCTCCGAACTTGATGGTAATGGTCAAAAGCCGATTTGCACCAAGAGCCCCTCCAGCTTCAAATACGGCTCGGCTCGACCCACCATCCCTCAAAATCCACGGAAGACGAGCGTCCAGACTTTTTCCTGTCCTGCAACGAAGTGGTGGAATGAACTTCCCCTGGGTGTCCTAACAGCAGAGTCCAACATTTGCTGTCTTCAAACCCAGACTGAAGACCCTGCTCTTCTGAGAGTACTTGGGTGAAGAGTAGAGTATTATGGTCTCCATATTGACTTGTGTTTAGTAATGTCTAAGATTAGAGGATCTTTACATTTGTAGTCTTTTTAAACTAGCTGAGGTTTTTCTTGGGTAAACAGTGAAGCACTTTTGTAAGTCGCTCTGGATAAGAACATTTGCTAAATGCCCTAAATGTTAAATGTAAATTATTGTGTAATTAAATCCTTTCCTCGGCTCCAAAGTATCTACTTACCTAAACAATTTGTTCATTTGCAAGAAAACTGCATATATAACACTGCACATGCAGCATGCGTGTTGTCTCTACTTTGAAACAAGCAAGAATCATGCATCAAAAATTGACTCATAGCATATATTTATAGCATAGCATATACATTGTCATATTTCAGCCATTCCACTGCAATGCCGTGTGACATAAGCATGAGGTGTAAAAGCCTTCATTAATTAGTATAGAAGTGCATTGCTTGCTGTGCATCGCCGATATTACATCTACTGTAAAATAGGCTTTCTTCTTCTATTGATGGACGCCAGCATTTGGTCTAGGGATTCTTGTTCAATGTTGCAGCGAATGTTCTACGTATTGCCCCCTGCACACACAAACCCCTTTTTTTTTGAAAGGTCAGGGCAGCAGGAGGGTAAAATACAGGAGAATCCTGGGGAAATCAGGAGGGCTGACATGTATAAACTAGGGATGCAACAAATTTTATCTGAAAAAACTGTCCTGCAGGATCTGGGCAGTGAAGTGGGGGGTTTTGATTTAAGTGTCGCACCAGCAGTTATCGCAAAAGCAGTTATAGTTCCAAATGGCATCACTAAGATAACCCTTTTGCAGCACATCAATTTCTAAGACAACAATTCACAAACATTTTCGTTGGAATGACAATAAACTGAACTGACTGATTTGCAGATGATTACATATCCTATACATAGTCTATATCACATCTGCTGTGAAATAGGCCTTTTTTCTTCTTCTATTGACTGACGCCAGCGTTTGGTTTAAGGATTCTTGTTGGAAGTTACAGCTAATGTTCTACATACTGCCCCCTGCTTTCCCAAAGGGTAACATTGTACACAAGCACCCGCTAATGTTTTTAGAAAAGTTAAAAATAGGTTAAATTGACAGGATGATATTTAAACAAGATAAATAGCAGGAGAGAAGGGTAAAATACAGGAGAATCCTGAGAAAAAGAAGAACTGGGGATGCAACAAAATGTTATCCACAGAAACCATCCTGCAGGTTCCTGGCAGTGTGGATTTTGATTTACCTGTCTTACCAGCATATGAGCATCACTAAGATAACCCTGTGTAGCACAAATCAGAACAGTTTGGTTGGTATGGCAATATATAGTGCATTGACTGATTTGAAGATTATTTCATTTTTATGAAATTCAATGAATAATTTTTCCTTGTAATAATAATTTACATACTGCTGCGATGCCCTGTGGCGCGATATTGTGGAGTTAAAGCCTTCACTCATTAGTATAGGAGTGCATTGCTTGCAGTGCGGTGCCTATAGCACATCTGCTGTGAAATAGGCCTTTTTTCTTCTTCTATTGACAGACGCCAGCGTTTGGTTTAAGGATTCTTGTTGGAAGTTACAGCTAATGTTTTACATACTGCCCCCTGCTTTCCCGGAGGGGAACTTTGTATGCAAGCACCCGCTAATGTTTTTAGAAAAGTTAAAAATAGGGTAAATTGATAGGATGATATTTAAACAAGAGAATAGCAGGAGAGAAGGGTAAAATACAGGAGAGTTCTAAGAAAATACAAGAGTATTGCCAGGTATAAAGTGGGGAAGCCACTTCCACAGAAACCATCCTGCAGGTTCTTGGCAGTGTGGATTTTGATTTACCTGTCTTACCAGCATATGAGCATCACTAAGATAACCCTGTGTAGCACAAATTGGAAACAGTTTGGTTGGTATGGCAATAAATAGTGGATTGACTGATTTGAATATTATTTAATTCTTATATATATATTAATAATAATGTATACACATTAAGTCAATATAGCAAGAAGTTACATTATATTCAGGATAAATACAGGGGGAGAGGTTGTGCAGAACACAAAAAATGACCTCCGACTGCAATTGAATGTCCATCTGAATGTCCATCTGCTCTCTCTCTCTCTCTCTCTCTCTATCTTTGTCTGAGAAAACATAAAACTAATTTAAATATGTGCTGGATATCAAAGCCCATGTCCAAACGTCCTTGTAAAAGCTAGAAGACCAAAGAAGATGAGAAAGTCGTTGCCAAGCTCTGATACTACATTTTATCAGAAATGAGGACACACCCGCTCACACACACACAAACATGTCAAACAGAGGCTTCATATAATTATGTAAATTGCCTATTTTCTTGGATAGAAGAAATGAACAGAGAAAAGAATGACAGTGAAGAAGAAAGAGGCATTAAAACAGTGCTTTCGATTGTAATCGACAAGCAGCTTATTTGAGACGAAGCAGTGAGAGGGAGTGAATGGGGAAATAGGGCCGCTCGAGGTTGGCTGCTATTTGATTCAATTCTGATTATGTGGTGATTTGAATTGGTGATAGGGTCTTCAGGGGGGCAATTTCACTCAGAGGAAGAGAGGAAGGGAGGGTACATGATATCCAGAGAAACAAAATCTCTCTGCATTAGCACCTGCAGGTAGGTGGCCGTCTGGCTGACCACCTTAATATCCAGATCGGAGTCGGGTCAGTGAGTGCCATCATTATATAGCCAGAAGTTTAACTCCAGGTGCTCCTCACATGTGCTTCCCTGATAGCAGGATGATCTAACTACAGTAATGTCTTTTTAAATATCCTTCACTTGTAAATGATTTACTGGACAGTGGAAAAGCTGATTTCTCATTGCTCTGAGATCTTTTTTAATCCCTCCCCAGAGTCATCTGCATCTACAAACTTCTGAGAGAGCTCTCTGGATCTTGCCATGGTGATCTTCACCATTCACTCACACAACAATCAAGAGCAGACCAGACTAAGTATCCGAGGTTTAAATAAGACAGACTCCTCCAGAATCCTCCCTAACCATGCCCTGCTAATCTGCAGCTGATTCTAATTTTAGGTAAGTATTTTTAAGTGGTAATTCATGTGAGGAGTTCTAACTTTTTCCTCAGTTCTATTAATCACATTTTAGAAATGATGTTTCTAAATGAAGTAATTTCTTCAGCTGTGTGTGTTTAGTTATATTGCCTCCATCTCTCAGTATTGTTCGAACTAAGGTCAATTGTCCATAGGTTTAAGCTTGTTAAAAAGACAAATATTTTTGATGGAAAAAGTGTTTGTCCATTCAAACCTTAATAAATGAGTTTGTGATAACAAGCAATTCAAAGAAATCAGTTCATTCAAATACTTTGAATGAATTTTTGATTGTTACCACATAAGTCAGTTTTTAAGTTTGCACAGACAAATACTTTCTACAGTGTAATTTTTGTATCTCAATTCATCTTGCAGAATCTCTTCACTGTTTAAAGTATAAGATCCTTGAGGAACGTGTTGAGATTCTTCCATTTGAAACCGTGGAGGAACCTCTTAAGATGCTTTGGGGGACCTTCAATGAATCTTTTTCCTTCTCATGGAGGAACCTTCAAGAAAATGTTCTTAAAGGTTCCTCAAGCACTATAAGAGGTTCCTCCACAGTTTCAAATTGAAGAACCTCCAAAAGTTAATCAAGGACCTTTTAATATTAACAGTGTTCATGGAAATTCAATTAGTTCCTCAAAGCTAAACACTGGGGCTGTATTTGTTTCATGTTAGTTGCCTTATATACATATAAATGTAGTAATGCTGTGGTGATTCATGGGAATGGAAAATGCAAACTCATCCTCTTCCTTCACATTCACATTGATCAGTGGATCTCTACTCTCTAAAGTGTCTCAAGGTTCTCAGTTTGCTGAACTAAAGGTGTAATAGGTTAGTTTAGGTTTAGATTTAGGCAAGTTGCACAGATGGCAGTGGCAGCTCTCAGACAACTCCTGCTTTGGTAAGAATGTAGAAGAAGAAGGGTTAATAAAACAGTGCTGCTGCAGCTACATTCATGCTGCTTTTCTCTGATTTCTAAACAAGGAACTAATGGATGGAAACTCCAGTAAGAACTGTTTACTATGGTTAAGTTTAGGGTTAGGGTAAGGATTAGGTTAGGTTTAGGTTTAGGTTAAAGTGAAGGCTCAGGTAACAAATCGGTTAGGGTAAGGGTTAGGTTCAGTGTAGGTTAGGTTAAGGTCAGACTTAAGTTTAAGTTTAGGTGTAGTAGGTTAAGTTTAGGTTAGGTTAAGGTTAGAATTAGGTTTAGGTGTGGTAGGTTAGGTTTATGTTAGTTTAAGGTTAGAATTAGGTGTAGGGGTAGTAGGTTAAGTTTAGATTAGGTTAAGGTTAGAATTAGGTTTAGGTGTAGTAGGTTAGGTTTAGGTTGAAGATTTAGGTTAGGTTTAGGTTAGAATTAGGTATAAATGTAGATTAAGAATTAGAATTAGAATTAGAATTAGGTATAAATGAAGTAGATTAAGTTTAAGTTTAAAGTGAGGTTTAGGTTAAGTTAAGTTTAGGTTACATTAACTTTAGAATTAGGTTTAGGTGTAGTAGGTTAAGTTTAGGTTAGGTTAAGGTTGGAATTAGGTTTAGGTGTACTTGGTTAAGTTTAGGTTAGGTTAAGGTTAGAATTAGGTTTAGGTGTAGTAGGTTAAGTTTAGGTTAGGTTAAGGTTGGAATTAGGTTTAGGTGTAGTAGGTTAAGTTTAGGTTAGTTTAAGGTTAGAATTAGTTTTAGGTGTAGTAGGTTAAGTTTAGGTTAGGTTAAGGTTAGAATTAGGTTTAGGTGTAGTTGGCTAAGTTTAGGTTAGGTTAAGGTTGGAATTAGGTTTAGGTGTTGTTGGTTAAGTTTAGGTTAGGTTATGTTAAGGTTAAAAGTAAATTAATGTGTAGTAGATTAAGTCTAGGTTGAGGTTTTGGTTGAGGTTTAGGTGTAGATAATAAAGTAAGTGGTTGTTTGTATAATTCCCTGTTCAGATGGTTTGGTTTCTGAGTGCCTGGGTTGTGTCAGTAATTGATGTTCAGGTGTTCATGGGTTGATCTATATTTAGTACACATTGTACAAATCCTGAAATTGTCTTTAAGTTGCATATGTACAAATTCCTCTTGAGGCCAGCCTGTGTTTTGGGCTATCACCTACCTATGTACTCACTCACTCACTGAAGTTTAGAAAGCTGGTGGTTCTTAATAACTTGTATCTTGTAAGAAGTAGTGTTTGTCTGCATTGCTGAAAGGACGAAAACTGCCTCAAAAATACACTAATAAACACACTCATCAGATATCAAATACATTCAGTCCATCAGAATTAACATATTTAAATTGTGGAGATGACCACGGGAAAAAGACACCAGGGGTGGAGCTTCAATCGCCTGGCCTTGTCCCAAATGGAGCTACTAATGGAGCAAAAGGCCATTATTTGCCCTATCTCTCCAAGTGTGCGACCATGAATAATCATGATTGAGTCAAGATCAAGACCTTAAGATCAAGCCCTAAAGTAATGGTTTCTTTTGCTAATTTTAAACATATTTGACTGGACAACAACTTTTTTGGTTTTGTTCTGAAGTTATGAGGCCAACATGGCTTACAGGTTCTGTAAGTCTACCTCATTGAAAATCTTTTTCAGTGAAATTCTATTACATTTGTTCAGCATTTGGACTACACTGTGGACACAGAACAGTTCTGAATGATTGATAATTATCAATGAAACTGATCATTAGTAATGCATCTATGTGTTTTTACTCAATCCCTACATCAATCCCTACATGCTGTGAGCTGTATTGGAGCAAAACCCACTGTCTTAAGAATCAGTCTGCAAACACAAGATTTTCAGCCTAGCACCTCCTTGCCCCATAAGCCTGCTCATTGCTGACATCCCCAAAGTGCTGCCTTAGAGAATGACCACAGGGCTTACAGTGTCATTTAAGAAAGGCCCACTGGGTGTCTTGTTAATCTGTAAATCTGAAGCTGTTCTATAGGATACCTTACTCTGAAAAAACATGGCATGGAGCTCTTTCTACCTCTTTCACCTCTTTCTCTTTCCTGGTCTCTCTTAATAGATCAGTGGCCCAAACGTCCTTTTAGGTGCTTGAATGCTCCTTTTTGTCTGAACACTTAAAGCTTTAGCTGTGGCTTGCAAATGTGGTTTTCCTCGTTGTTGTTGTTCCTCTCTCCTACAGGACGCTCTGAGAGTGTTTACGCTTCTGTGGCTCCATGGTTTCTATGGCTCACAGCAATGGGCTCCCGTGGACTCGGGCATGTCTGACGATGGTAACAAAGGTTGTCAGGTTCCATTTTTATTCTTTCTGCAAAGTAGGCCTACAGACTGACGTTGGAGGCAATCAAATGTCAGTGTCTGACAATAGAACCTGAAATTACTTGTTGAGGAGAAAAAGAAGGGCAGGGTAGATCATTGCTACTTCTCAGCCTGTCAACGTATTGAGTCATGACCTTTTGCTGTGTCAGGAGAATCATCAGAGACGAGGAATTGAAGAGCGAGCAAAAGAAAGTAGAAAGTAGAATCGCAGCGATCTTTGCTCCCATCCATAAATTCCCTACTTGATAGTGAGCATGTGGCCACTGAGAGACGGTTCTCTTTTTAATTGCACTGCAGAACAAGCAGTCCATAAAGATGTCAAGACATTGTTAAATATTCATGGAGACAAATCGAGTAATGAATTACTGGTTAAATGAGTAATGGCCGGCTAATGTGATTAGAATAGACAAGCAGTGCCCTTTGCCAGATCAATCTAGCTTTGAGAGTTACCCCACCATACATCTTATTCAGATGCAGAGAGGTGATTTTAATAGTGTTCTGTGCAGTACAATTGCCTATTGAGGTGCTAGGGAAGTGATGCTATTGCAAGAGGATAAAACTGACATTATGCTAAACGCATTTTCCCTCTATTGCAAGAGAGATAACACATGCTGCATTTATTATTAATATTTGGCCTTTGCGTTGGAGTGACTGTTTAACCTATGAATGAAACATTGCATCAGATGTTTATAAGAGAACAGCTTTAACTCTTAGCATTGAGATGCTTTGCTGGCTTTCAAACTATTAAACCTCAGAGATTTAGCCTGGTTCGCTCCAGATTATTGAAGTGACCAAAAGAGCTTTCTGAGAGCTTTCTGAGGCCTTCAGCAAGAAAGTTGTAAATGCAGAGGAGTTTAAAAGGAAGGGGTTTAAAAAGATCTCAGAACTGTTAGAAATCAGCCTTTCCACCATGGAGAACCGTTGAAAGAACATCACTGTGGGTAGATCCTACTGCTATCCAGTCTTTTTCTCTTCCACTCTCTTGAATGGCTTTATCTACAGTCTTGCATGTTAGAGTCCATTTGGAGAGGCAGAGGGCTTTGCTCCTCCTGTGGGAATGTATGTATATGGGACTCCAACTGAGGCTGACCACTCTGCTGCTATTGCACGCCCTCTTATGGTCAATATAGGAAGTTCAGAAAAAACAGAAACAACAATTTCCAGTTCCAGAATAATACAGCCATGACAGCCAGTGATAGCTTTAAGTACATTGTTACATGTAGTGTGACCTCAGCAACTTTCACAATAAACATAAACAGGACTAAGAAATACAAGAGCGCAAAGGGCCTGAATCTGAACTGGAGGTGCCCGAGTGTATCTATTCAGTGTGAGTGTGTGTAGTGAATGTAGTAAATGTATGGTGTATCTATGATGAGGCTTTGAAGCTCACAGGAGCTTCACTGCAGTTTTAACTCTCTCGTCCCCCTGTAGCTTCATTCATCTGGGCAGCTGAGCCATGTCTGGTACTCAAACAACCACAGACAAACCCCCCCCCCCCCCTTCTCTCTCTCTCTCTCTCTCTCTCTATCTCTCTCTCTCTCTCTCTCTCTCTCTCTCTCTCCCCTCTCTCTCTCTCTCTCCCTCCCTGATAGACAGCAGCTGCACTCCCCATCACAGTGTCTCAGTCGTACACCCAGGCTTTGAAGTTTACGCTGGGCTTTTCACTGATTGTTGCCAGTCACAAAAAATAGGCCTAATAAGTGACTACAGAAAAAAACACACACAAGGGAAAAAATGAGAGTTAATTTATTTACATGGTTATCATACAAGGAAAAAAGAGACTTGCTTGAAAGCTTCAAAGGCAACAACATCCCCGCGCTTGGTCACTATGGGGTGTCTGTCTGATTGACTGAGCGGGCAAAGTTCCCATAGTCCTCTTTGTGTCCGGCAGCTTTTGAAATTCTCCCAGTCTGGGAATGGAGCGCCTGTGGCAGAAGATGATAAATTAGAAATACATCAGTTTCCCCCCAAATCAGTCGATTCACGCACAGCCGCGTATGACAAGGGAGCCTGAGTCCTCATACAGAGGAACATTGTTGATTCATCACACAGAAAAATTAAAGGACAATAAGGTCGGATGCTTTTCGCTTCTGCGGCTGAAGTGATTATATTCTATAGATATGGTTACCGTGCCCCCCTCCTCCGGCAGTGTAATTTGATTTATTTCGGAGGGACCGTAACTCATGGGTCTCCTAATGCAGCTACTCCAAATACATTTTCCTAAATGATTACATGCAGCACTCTCACAGATATGGCAAGTAATATTTAGAAGACTTTCATCTATTATAAAAGAAATCAGTGAGCAAGCTGTTATATTAATAATGCAACTAAAACTGATGTTGTTTTACTGAATAAATGAATGACTGATTTTTTTTCAATTATTATTGTTAAGATTAAATTTCACACAGTTTCTACTGATTATAATCAAACATAAGCAAGCACATTGATTTTCAATATGTATTTAAAATGTAATAAAATGAAATAATTAAAATAAAAATAATAATAGTCATTACTTAAAAAAAAGAAATAACTGAAATATTTAATAAATAAGAATGTATATTTGAATACGTCATTCATTATAACAACATATTACACAAATCATTTATGTTGTTTTCTATATTTAAATCATTTTTAAACAATCGTACCATGCAGTCACAGCCATGTGGAGCCATGTGTATCTTCCAGTGATGACAGAAATAGAGGCACAATAGGCCGTTCAGGTGTCAGCAGAAGATATCAAACTAAACTACATTGCATAGACAATTCTGCAGTGCATCCGAATGAGAATAATCAGAGACGAGATTGCTTGGTAAATATCTACTCCACTGGTGTATAGCTATTAGCTTTTTAAAAAACTTTTTAAAAAGTGTCCATAGATTTATCTTAAAGTTTGCCAGTGAAAATGATCTGCAAGTAATATTAAAAAATAATAATGATTTTTTTGCCATTACTTTTCACTCATCAGACCTGCTGTGAGGTGACTGCCTGATCACACACTCTCATACCTCTACATACAGTACTGTACACAAGTCTGTAAACTAAGCTTCATTTATTTCACATCACAGCACAGGGAGTATTGAAAAATGGTAAAAAAACATTATACGAAATGGACCACAAATCATGCTATTCAGTACAGACAGTACTGAATAGCTGTCAGTATTTAATAGCACAGTAATGTGCACAAACAGTACTGAATGACATAGCAATATCAAACAGGTTCATAAGGTACTGAATGGTATAGATGGTACCAAATAGCAGACACTATTTAGTAGCATATTATTATTACTAAACTGTACTGACAGTACTGAATAGCACACTGTCCCAAATGGCACAGAATATAACAGACTGTCCCTAATAGTGCAAATGATACTGAGTAGCACTGACTGTATCAAATAGCAAAGATCAAACAGAATAACAGAGAATAGTGAACAGACAGTACTGAATTGCACAGGCAGTTATTGTAAATTAAAGTGTTTGGCGTAGGCCCCGTCTTCGACCCAGGTCTTGGACCCTCACAGTTCCTGCCATACATGGAAGGCAGGAGCAGAGCCAACCCCCTGTGCAACTGGGAGGGACCAACCCAGTGGCTGCAGGGAGGAAGGAGGGAAAAGGAGAAACGTCAGCATCTGAAAGCAGCAAAGAGGCGTGTAAGCAGAGGTCATTTGAAGACAGATGAAAGCAGATTGGGTTGGGTAAGGTGACGTAGCATCAGGGCTTCTAGTAGTGAATAGCACATAGTGTACCGAATAGCACATAGAGCGTACTGAATAGCACATAGAGCGTACTGAATAGCACAGACAGTACTGAATAACATAGGCAGTACTAAATAGCACAGTCAGCCCTTGATATCGGAGATAGAACATAGCTTTGACACCTCAGAATAGCACACTTAGTACAGTCAGTACTGAATAGCACAGAACGTACCAAATAGCAAAGACCTTCCTAAATAGCACAGACTGTCCTGAATAGGCCAGACAGTACTGAATAGCATGGGCAGTATTGAATAGCATAACAAGCACTAAATGGCACAGACAGTACTGAATAGCACAAACCAGACCCGATCTCAGAGTCAGTACTAAATTGCACAGACAGTACTTAACATTAAAAACTGTACTGAATAGCTCAGGCAGTGCTGAATTGCATGTACAGTATTGGCCAGCACAGAACATGCCAAATAGCAAAGACCTTACTGAATAGCACAGGCTGTCCTGAATAGCACAAACAGTACTAAATAGCACAGGTTGTCCTGAATAGCATAGACAGTACTGAATAGCACAGGTTGTCCTGAATAGCATAGACAGTACTGAATAGCATAGACAGTACTGAATAGCACAGGCTGTCCTGAATAGTATGGACAGTACTGAATAGCACAGGTTGTCCTGAATAGCATGGACAGTACTGAATAGCACAGACAGTACTGAACAGCACAGACTGTACTAAATAGAACAGTCAGTCCTGGATATTAGAGACAGTACTAAATAGCACAGGCTGTCCTGAATAGCACAAACAGTACTGAATAGCACAGGCTGTCCTGAATAGCTTGGACAGTACTGAATAGCACAGACAGTACTGAATAACACAGGCTGTCCTGAATACCATGGACAGTACTGAATAGCACAGGCTGTCCTGACTAGCACAAACAGTACTGAATAGCACAGGCTGTCCTGAATAGCATGGACAGTACTGGATAGCACAGGCTGTCCTGACTAGCACAAACAGTACTGAATAGCACAGGCTGTCCTGAATAGCATGGACAGTACTGAATAGCCCAAACAGTACTGAATAGCACAGACTGTACTAAATAGCACAGTCAGTCCTGGAAATCAGAGACAGAACATAACCTTGACACCACAGAATAGCACACTTAGTAGAGTCAGTACTGAATAGCAAAGGAGGTGCTGAACAGCAAGGACTATACTGAATAGCACAGACAGTACTAAATTGCACATACAGTACTGAATAGCAAAGAACATATCAAATAGCCAAGATCTTACTACATAGTACAGGCTGACCTGAATAGCATAGACAGCACTGAATAGCACAAACCGTACCAGATTGCAGAGTCAGTACTAAATAGCATAGACAGTACTGAATAGCAGAGACAGAAAATATAGCCCGGACACCACAGGATAGGACACACAGTGCAGACATCACTGAATAGCACAGACAGCAGATCCAGAACAGACAGCTGCACCAATAATAGGGATAGCACAGTTAACACCGTCCTCAGACAGACTGTACACGCAGCAGCACTGAGTAACAGTTTATCCTCAGCATTACCCTCAAAGCCCCTGTGTAAGCAAGACCTTGCTCACGCCTCAGCCTTTATCATAAATATCAGTAGTGGAAAGGTTATATTTAGATTGATCTCTGTGTTTGTCCTATTTAGCTGTATGACGGATGCTGCTCTGCACTGAAAAAATGCAGCTTGATGGAGGAGGCCTAGCAGCACATGGCTAACAAGCTGAAAGCAGGTGGGGGAAGAAGTGCAGAGCATGAAATATCAGCACTTGGCTAAAGGTTACTTCAATATAACTTTCTTTGAGCGAAAGCTCATCTTTCTGGGCTCGTGTGCATGGTTCTTAAAGAGAAATTATTCTGTATGCTTGCTTGTGTGTGTTATAGCCAGAGCAGACTGGCTTCATTCACGTTCCACACTGAATGTGAACATCATAGATGTTATCGATAATCCATTATTAAGCCTTTATTGCTTTGGCATGACACCTATCATGGTTGCAGTAGGCCTAGTTCAAGATCACTTTATTACAAGCCATAATCAGTCAGTTAATCCCTGCAGGGAAGTTCTATAAATTGAATCAATAGCTGACCTGAGACTATTATTTACAGCAACCAGGTTTTACACAGGCCCTTACCGGGCCTATATACATATATTTTTATATTAGCAAAAACCTAGAAACGAAAATAAGGGTCCCTAAATGGGTTCTGTAATTGGTGTAGAACCTTAACAGAGTGTATAAAAGTGTCCTCTACAGAACAAGTCATTTAAAAAGTGCATCTTCTGGGTTTTTATGTCTTGTTCTAAGAATCTAGCAAATAGCTAAACCCACATCTCTACTGTATGTTTGTGTCCAAGCTCCTCCAGGTTAAGATAGAGTTAACGCATGGAAACAATAGCTTTGTGCCTGCCGGTTCCCAGGTGGCCATTAGCAGGGACCTTTGGGGACGCAGTAAATCTCTTGGGCTGGCCTTTCTGCTGCCCAGAGCAAATAGGTCATTAGAGATGACACTAATGCATGATCCTGATTAGCGACCGCGACTCTCCAGCGCCATTGAACCCAGCCGCGTGACATCTGACCGTGTGACATCTCGCTGCATTAGGGGTAAATGATGAGGAAAAAGACATGACCTTTCAGAGAGCAACAGATACTGACCAACCAGACGCGGAGAGGAGACGAGGGGGAAAAAGGCGAGAGGTGGATAAAGGAGAGAGAAAAGAGCAGAGGGATGAAGAGGGCTGGAAATGGAAAGGACTGGAGAAGAGGGATGAAAAAATGAGAGAGGATGAAGGCTGGAGAAGGGAGGGGAAAAGAGAAGAAAGGAGAGAAGAGGGCAGGAGTTGAGAGCTGGAAAAATAGGAAAGAAGAAGCCCACAAAGGAGGGCTGGAAAATAAAGGAGTGGAGATGAGAAGAAGGGAGAGGAGATGAGATGAGGGCTAGAAAAGGGAGAGGAGAGCAGAGGGGAGGAAAGGAAAAGTAGAGCCAGAAAAATGAGAGGAGATGAGAGCTGGGAAAGAGAGATGACAGGAGAAAAATGGAGGAGAGCTTGAAAAAAGGAGAGGACATGAGAGGGGGCTGGGGGAATGAGAGGAGAAGAAAGGAGAGGAGAGAAAAGCTAGGAGAGGGAAAAGATATGAAAATATGGAACAGAGTGGAAAGACTAAAAATGAGAGGAGAGGAGAAGAAAGGAGAGGAGAGAAAAGCTGGGAAACGTAGATTTGTAAGGGAGAAAGAGAAGAGAAGAGAGAGTAAAAGAGAAAGAGAAGAGAGAGGAGAGTAAAGGAGAGAGAAGAGAGGAGAGAGTAAAGGAGAGAGAGAAGAGAGGGGAGAGTAAAGGAGAGAGAGAAGAGAGGGGAGAGTAAAGGAGAGAGAGAAGAGAGGAGAGAGTAAAGGAGAAAGAGAAGAAAGGGGAGAGTAAATGAGAAAGAGAGGAGAGAGTAAAGGAGAGAGAGAAGAGAGGGGAGAGTAAAGGAGAGAGAGAAGAGAGGGGAGAGTAAAGGAGAGAGAGAAGAGAGGGGAGAGTAAATGAGATAGAGAAGAGAGGGGAGAGTAAAGGAGAGAGAGAAGAGAGGGGAGAGTAAAGGAGAGAGAGAAGAGAGGGGAGAGTAAAGGAGAGAGAGAAGAGAGGGGAGAGTAAAGGAGAGAGAGAAGAGAGGGGAGAGTAAAGGAGAGAGAGAAGAGAGGAGAGAGTAAAGGAGATAGAGAAGAGAGGGGAGAGTAAAGGAGAGAGAGAAGAGAGGGGAGAGTAAAGGAGAGAGAGAAGAGAGGAGAGAGTAAAGGAGATAGAGAAGAGAGGAGAGAGTAAAGGAGAAAGAGAAGAAAGGGGAGAGTAAATGAGAAAGAGAGGAGAGAGTAAAGGAGAGAGAGAAGAGAGGGGAGAGTAAAGGAGATAGAGAAGAGAGGGGAGAGTAAAGGAGAGAGAGAAGAGAGAGTAAAGGAGAGAGAGAAGAGAGGGGAGAGTAAAGGAGAAAGAGAAGAGAGGGGAGAGTAAAGGAGAGAGAGAAGAGAGGGGAGAGTAAAGGAGAAAGAGAAGAGAGGGGAGAGTAAAGGAGAGAGAGAGAAGAGAGGGGGGAGTGAAGGAGAGAGAGAAGAGAGGGGGGAGTAAAGGAGAGAGAGAAGAGAGTAAAGGAGAAAGAGAGGAGAGAGTAAAGGAGAGAGAGAAGAGAGGGGAGAGTAAAGGAGATAGAGAAAAGAGGGGAGAGTAAAGGAGAGAGAGAAGAAAGGGGAGAGTAAATGAGAAAGAGAGGAGAGAGTAAAGGAGAGAGAGAAGAGAGGGGAGAGTAAAGGAGAGAGAGAAGAAAGGAGAAAGTAAAGGAGAAAGAGAAGAGAGGAGGGAGTAAAGGAGAGAGAGAAGAGAGGGGAGAGTAAAGGAGAGAGAGAAGAGAGGAGAAAGTAAAGGAGAGAGAGAAGAGAGGGGAGAGTAAAGGAGAGAGAGAAGAGAGGAGAAAGTAAAGGAGAGAGAGGAGAGGGGAGAGTAAAGGAGAGAGAGAAGAGAGGGGAGAGTAAAGGAGAGAGAGAAGAGAGGGGAGAGTAAATGAGAGAGAGAAGAGAGGGGAGAGTAAATGAGAGAGAGGAGAGGGGAGAGTAAAGGAGAGAGAGAGGAGAGGGGAGAGAGTAAAGGAGAGAGAGAAGAGAGTAAAGGAGAAAGAGAGGAGAGTGTAAAGGAGAGAGAGAAGAGAGGGGAGAGTAAAGGAGAGAGAGAAGAGAGGGGAGAGTAAAGGAGAGAGAGAAGAGAGGGGAGAGTAAATGAGAGAGAGAAGAGAGGAGAAAGTAAAGGAGAGAGAGGAGAGGGGAGAGTAAAGGAGAGAGAGAGGAGAGGGGAGAGAGTAAAGGAGAGAGAGAAGAGAGGGGAGAGTAAAGGAGAGAGAGAAGAGAGGGGAGAGTAAATGAGAGAGAGAAGAGAGGAGAAAGTAAAGGAGAGAGAGGAGAGGGGAGAGTAAAGGAGAGAGAGAGGAGAGGGGAGAGAGTAAAGGAGAGAGAGAAGAGAGTAAAGGAGAAAGAGAGGAGAGTGTAAAGGAGAAAGAGAGGAGAGTGTAAAGGAGAGAGAGAGGAGAGTGTAAAGGAGAGAGAGAAGAGAGGGGAGATTAAAGGTGAGAGAGAAGAGAGGGGAGAGTAAAGGAGAGAGAGAAGAGAGGGGAGAGTAAAGGAGAAAGAGAGGAGCAGAGTAAGGTCTTTGCTGGGTGGTAAATCCGTAGATTTGCCTGAACTGTGTGCTCAATAAAAGTCTCTGCAATGTGGAAAAGATTTTTTGAGCTCTGCCATCGCATGTCACTTGTCAGACCTCAGGCCTGCTGTGCAGTGACCGCCTGAGGTGTGTGAGCGAGTGTGTGTAGAGGTGTGAGTGAGTGTGAGTGTGTACATATGTGCTCATGTCTGTCGTTCAGGCAAATGTTCTTGGACAGGTGATGTGAGTGAATATTCCATTAGGCGGATACAGAATACCCCCCTCAGCATGCTGCTGATGAAGCCCCAGAGTAAGGCCTGTCAAGCCTGGGGCCGGAGTGATGGAGCGCCCCCACCATGGTGCACTCAAGCCTTGGCTTACACCTATGTTCCACCGCTAGGGATGCACCACTGGGGGCCAATGGTCAATACGATGCAGTCCAGATGTGATTCTGTGTATATGTGTGTGTGTGTGTGGAGGTGCACTACAGTATGTACAAGAATGTACCAGTTTCTGCCAACAGGTCACGCTAACACTTGACAGTGGCTCCTGGTATCTTTTACTCTTCTCTTTGCAGTTTGATCCTTCTACATTCATTTCAGTCCTGTAAACTTGTCACTCACTGCTGTGCTCCAGCTTCTGTCCTTCCGTGATCCCTTCAGGACTCTTTAATCTCATGAATAGCACAGGTTTTTTGGTTGTAGGGTCATGGTTGTCCCACATCAACACTCCGGGCAGCTTCAATCAGAGAGAAAATGAGCTGTCAGGAGAGGATGATATTCAGAAAATGTGATATTGTAACACTTAACACATCAATAAGGCATCTTAGCATAATACACGTTATATTAATTTGTTTTTATGAAGTTGGGAGAGACAAAACAGCCCCAGTAGTGCCAAGCATTTCATTGTAGAATGTGCAATCACATCTAATTCACATGCTCTTGCTCTACACTCTAAACTACAGTGTTTATGTAGTCAGCCAAATAGCTTTGGGATGAGCGACAGCATATACTTCGTCTTACTTTGCTACTGATACCAAAACTCTGACCTTTTAACATATTGTAAAGCTTTTATGGTTAAAAAAGGTGGTAAATATCATGTTCTGAGCTGTGCTCTTGCTTCTGTAGCCCTCAGTAAAAGGCTACAATGGCTACTTAGGTTTTCTGAAAAAGGGTTACATTTGAATTATGTGACACAGGTAAGGCAATGTAGAGTTAGGGGTCTTGCCCAAGGACTCTTGTTGGTGTAGTCTGGTGTTTTCCCAGCCAGGGAATCAAACCATAGTCTGCTGTGACAGTGTTGTTACTCATTATACTACACCAACATTTTTGACTCTCTAACATCGAGATTCTATAAAGATTCTATAAAGAACAACAAGTTTTCACTGTGCATGAAGAAGAACAATTTATTACGTATTGAGTGATGCAATACAGGCAGATGTGATAATGGTGAACATTTATGGTATATGCAAAGCTTAATCCCTGAATTCTACGGGTGTGATTGACAGGGGCCCTATAAATGTAATAACTGAATATTTTGGCAAAATTGTTATTGTTGTGGGCTCCAGTGTAATATCTTTATATGTGGCTCAAAACACATTTAAAGTGCCCCTGCTCCCAACAATGTATTTCACTGGTAAACAAACATGATTTAAATGCATTTTGGACACAAACTCTTTACATATTACCAAAAACTGACTACGTAAGCTATGTAAGAGTAACATGCAGATGGACAGTGTAATTTAAGTACTGACAATGTCCACAATTTCTTCAGAAAAGCTTTTATCATGATAACAATTCCCAACAAGAAATTATCCCACCATAAAAGTTACACCACAAAGGTACAGAGTAGAATATATACACCATACTGTTTTGTGCAAACCATTGGGTGCCCCTGTTTAAATACCACTTTTTGTTGATTTTCTAACAAGTGAACAAATTCTTTTCAGGACATACAATTAAATTCAACTTACATATCTTTAAAACCCTTAAAAAGCCTATAGCCACTTCTATTATAATACACCTTAGTGTGTAATGTCTTGCTGCATTATTTATGCCACTTCCTGCACAAATGAGAAACTATTTTTATTTAGTTTTTCACATTTTATTTTTTGTAAAGTTAGTGAGCTTGTATGCAACGAGTGTGTTCATATATCAAGTAAATTAAAAGTCAGATATTGACTATTAAGTGGCTTATGAAACTTAAACTATAAAATACAGAATATATGGTACAAATTGTGTTACAAACTTCTTAAAACTTTAAGAAAGAAAAAAAACATAAACTTTCCAGTTTAAATGAAGTGGAGCAGTTTTTTTGTTTATGCTAAGTATGAAATATTAATCAGTAATATTTGGCGTGGGACTGCACTGGCAGATTGACCCAGTGAGAGGCGTGTTTGGGTGGGGGTGGGGGGTCTCCATGAGAGACAGACCACGGCCTCCTGGCAGATGTAATCGTCAGAGTGATTTAGCCGCTAAGAAGACAACACACTTCTCCCCTCATTAGAGCGCCATCCCTCAGGACCGATTAGAGACGCACAGAGACTCAATAACAACTTCTCTAACTCACACTGAGTTGGAAATATGAAATATGACACTTATTTAATGATTTTCACCAAAAAAAAAGAAAAAGCAATACCTGTATAAAATTAATAAACAGCGAGATGACATTTTACACAGATGCATGGAAATAACCTTTATGTGATTAACGATATGAGAGAGATGAATTTTCAACAATTGATTTTACTGTGACTTTTATATCATTATAAAACGTACAATTATGGGACCTGGCACTAAACAAAATAACTGTTATATCTTATATGATGATTAAATGCCCCTTTATCTCAGTTCCTCTTTTAAATGGATGTTTAATAGGATGGAAATTATCACACCAGGGCGACAATAACACAAAATTATCAGTACTATTGAAATACACCCAAGTTTTGATCACTCGCATAACTCATATAAATCCATATATACTTCCATCGCTGCTCTCTGGAGGTGTGTGCTACTCTGCTACACTGCCTCTAACACACCAAAGCCTGTTAGCCAGCACATTCAGTTTGGTGTGTGAAATCACTGCCAGTTCTCCTGGCTTATCTCTTTTGATCCCTTTGGGAAAGCAGTGTAAGTAACAAATGGCTTTGGGATGAGTGGAACAGATATGCCGTCTGACTGTGCTACTGGCACCAAGAGCTCTGAGCTTTTAACAGCTCGTAAAGCTTTTACAGTAAAAAAAAAAAAAAAAGGCCTTCCAAACAGTACTCAATATCATGTTCTGAGCAGTGCTCTTGCTCTTGTTGCCCACACTACACATTAAAGCTTACAAGACAAGGTTCTCTACTGCTGTCAGACATGGAGGAGGTCTAAGGTGTTTCCAATATGACACCTGCACAAATATGACCTTTGTGGAGGAGTCATTAGAAGAAAGCCTTATGTAATGTAAGAAGTTTTTAAAGGGAATAATAAAGCCTGACGGATTTTGGACATTTTGGCCATAATAAGCAAATGTATATTTGCAGAAAAATGGTGCAGGATTTAATAAAATAGTATGTTAAGCATGGGAGGGGGGGATAAATCATGCTTTACTCAGAATATTAAAGAAATCTGTCATCTTTGACGTAATGCTTTTTGGAAGTGCGGTCATTTTCAGCTCGCTTAGCTATTCACAGCAATGAAAATTTTGACCAGGGGTGCCCAAAGTTTTGCATTTACATTTACATTTACATTTAAGGCATTTAGCAGACGCTCTTATCCAGAGCGCCTTACAAAAGTGCTTTGCTATTTATCCAAGAAAACCTAAGTTTAAATAGACTAATAGTTCAAAGATACCTCTATGTTTAGACTCTACTAAACACAAGTCAATAAGGTGACCATAGTACTCTATTCGCTATTCGTCCAAGTATTCTCTGAAGAGGTGGTTCTTCAGTCTGCGTTTGAAGACAGCGAGCGGCTCGGCTGTTCGGACACCCAGGGGAAGCTTGTTCCACCACTTCGGTGCCAGGACAGAAAAAAGCCTGGACGCTCGTCTTCCGTGGATTTTTTGTCTTCCCGCTCGGATGGCAGGTCGAGCCGAGCCGTACTTGAAGCTGGAAGGGGTTCAAGGCCCTTTAAAGGCCCTTTAAAAGCCCCCAAACAAAAATGATTCTTTGTGGAACCAAAAGTGGGTCTTCTATGGTATGGCACCTTTATTGAAGAGTGTATTTCCAAAATGTACCAAATACATAACAAAACCTACTTTTCTTTTTGTCATTAAAACTCAACATTAAATAAAAAGCCAAGGTGAGCCCAAACTGTCCCAATAATTTTGATGGTCATTGTACATCATTATTATGGTCAGGATGATCAGGACTTAAACTGACTAATTTGAAGTGAGTAAAACAAAAATAACAGAACTATACATAACCACATATAACCACAATATCTCATTTCTCAAAGGCTTCAAATGAAGTAGTTTATGCATTGGACACTTAAGCCCCATTTGCACTGGATTAATTGTACATGGGGAGGTGGGGTAACGTGATTATTACTCACTGTAATTGTTTCTCAGTGATTTTAGTCCTGTTCGAGTATGCCATGTCAGTCATTTCCAAGTAACCTCAGGTTATATTAATTCTGTGTTGTCATGTACGAGGTGCTCGAGGAGGCATTTATTTTCATCATGGATGGGCCACTCAAGTCTGGGGCAAAACTCAGTCAAATCCAGAAGATGAGCCTTAGGACTCCTCAGAGGTGGGGCAGTGCTGGTAGCTTTAGGTAAGTCATTGTGTCTATAGCCTACGTACATTTTCTGAAGCTGCTATTTTTCACACTACAATTTAAGTGGGTTGTAAGACTGGTTATCATCATGTTTTTAGGGGATGACAAAGTGTAGCCACTCCTATCTCAGTCATTTTTGTTGAGATTTTTGTATCCTATGCGAATCGGCCATAGATGTTACAGACGTCCTGTAATAAAATGACTTTACTTTACCTCCTCATGTAAAACTAACCCTGTCCGATTAGGGCTTAAGACTAGATCTTTGGATTTGGGCTTTCTTATGATAGTAATTGAATGGAAACAGCTTTGCAGTGTATAGTATGGGCAGTGACTGAGAATCTGAGATCTGAGAAGCTGAAACCCCTCCATATGAGAACAGGACCTTATGACATGAGGTCATTCTGGACTGTGATTTCCTCGACTGTGTAAGAACAGTTATATAAAATAAATAAATTAATAAGTCGATTTAAAAGGAAAACTAGTCATATTACCATGTGTTCCCTTGGCAGTGTAAGTGTAGGAGCACATGGATTGGAATTTGGGTTTGGGACAGTTCGCACCCCGGCGGGGTTACCGTGGTGATCCGGCTGGGTTGGTAATGATATCAGATGCTTCTCCTCACAACAACAGGTGTTTTGGCAGGGCCGTCCTTCACTTCCACGCTGAGCCCATGACATCAGCAGCCACCACCAGTTAATTATAGACCAGCCGAGCTCGACCTCTAAAACACAGCAAAACTTTCTCCAGGATAGCACACGCTATTGCTTTGGGAGTGAAGACCCAGATATTTCAGATTATTAGGTAAAGAATAGCAAGAAGAACAGATTTGCAGAATAAGTAATACATTAATGAGCCATTTGAGGCCATGCATTGCAGGGATTTTTGCGTTTTGCTGTATATCTGATTAATATAATGTAAAATATGATTAAATGCACCAATCTTTAATAAGTAATTTAATGTATTGTTAATAATCACAGTAAGCGATTCTTCTAAAGGCTGAGGTTACCATGCAACATTCTAATCGAAGACTATTCCATGAACAGCCTAATGTTTTTCAACTCCAAACTAAATCAGTCAGCTAATGGTGGTTGGTGTAGCACATGGATAACAACACAGCTCTCCCAGTATCAGGCAAAGGGGTTGATGGGCTCCACCAATAAGAGTCCTTGGGCAAAACTCCTTTAACACTACCATTCTCTTACATATTTAACATGATGTAAGTAATGTGATCAAATGTAAGTCAGTAAATAAGCTAAATGATGTGAATGCTAAAGCTAATAGCATCTGAAATGGCACTGTAAGGCTCTAGCTACTACAGGCCTAGATCATTGTCAGTGTTCAAAGCTGTAGCTCTTCCCTTTAGAGCTTCAGTTCTTCAGGTATGGATTTCATAATTCCACAAGATGTTGGAAATGTTCCTTTGAGATTCTCAGATGATTAGCAGATCTAACAATGCTCAAACCAGCCTGTCTGACACCAACAATCAGGCCACATTGTAAAATCACTGAGATCCCATTTTCCCACATTCTGGTGGTTGATGTGAACGTTACCTGAAGCTGCTGGCATTGCACTGCTGCCAAATAATTGCTTGTTGGCTGAGTAACTGTCTCTACTGTACATGGAAAGGCTTTCTGCCAAATATTGGAGTAGCATTGCTATTAGGATTCGAATGCATTCAGTGGCAAGAGTGTTAATGAGGTCAGGATGTTGGTTGATCACCACTCTACCTCACCCCCAACTCCCCAACTCATCCCAGAAGTATTGGCTGGAGCATCATCCCTCAGCTCAATGCTGGGAGGGTTTATACCCCTCTACCCCACTCCAGTACTTCTCTACGGGGACTAGGCGAATTGTGAGTGTTTGCTTTTGCACATCTGTGTCAGCAATGAGTGCAACTTAAAGTAGCTGAAGTCATTTATTAGAACTAGGGTGGGCAACAGGAGGCAGAAGTCCAGCACAGTCTGCAGATTCCCCTGCAAATAACAGACCCACCAAACCTGGCAATGAACTGTGCAGGAATCCGCCCCTTCAGAACTGGAATTGCCCGCATTGCCCACATTAGAACGAGTGTCCACAAACTTTTGCACATATGGTACTTTTCCTCACACGGCAATCACACCACAACCCTTTCAAAAGTCATTAAGCCTGCAAAATAGCCACATTATGCACATTAAGTGTTGTCTAATGAGAAAATACTGGTCAATATCAACATTCGCTGCTAATGATAAAAAAGGCTAGGCTACGATTATGCTGTAGAGTCCACTCCTATCTCCTTAACTACAGTTCTACCACAAATTAAAGCATTAAATCTGCAATCACTGTCTTCTCTTGCTCTCATCATCCTTATTTTTCATTTTTTTCCCTTTTCTCTCTGTCTGATATTACCCATTAGCTGCCAGAGTGCAGAGTTGTCCTTGATTAGCCCTCTACAGTGAAAGGGATGGATGTGTGTGTGTGTGTGTGTGTGTGTGTGTGTGGGTGGATGTTAGTGGCAGTCTTCGTAGTGAAGGTTGCTAATCCCTTCAAACAAGCTGCCATGGGCCAGCCTTGGCCGAGGGTTAGAGCAGGGCCGTAATTACACAGGGCCCTCTGTTATTACAGTACACGCTGAAAAGCTGCCATGCTAGCGATTACAGTAGCCAGCTTTTAGCAGGCAAAGGATGAGATGAGAGCGCAGCCTGTGTCCACGAGCAAGGTGTGTGTTTTACAAGATCCGAAAGCTGGAGCAGAACCAATGACCCAGCATGTGTTTATGAAGAAGCATGCAGGTTCTGGGTCCATATAGCTTCACTGCACTGCACTAGATCTTCGTCTTCTTCTTATTATTATTATTCTGTGGCTTGTTTGGTTAATTTCAGCAAAACTACAACAACTACAGCGACAACTGCAGACATAACGCAGTTGAACTGAAATCGGCAAAGAAAAAGAGCAGGGTTTGATCATTGAATGAACTTGCTACAGTAGGGAATGAGAAATTATGTCTATGTGTGTGTGCTGTGTGCATGTGTGCATGTGTGCGATGTGTGAGTGTGTGTGTGTGTGTGTGTGTGTGTGTGTGAATTTAGACACAGCAGTTGGATGACCATATGGATCTGTTGGTGGCGCCAGGAGAGCATGCAGTTTGGAAACCTGATCAGCATCTCCCTGGTGACAGCTGGGGTCTTTACACCATCAGAACATTTGTAGACTTCTAATTTGTCATAACCACCTCCTGTGGCAGAGAAATATGCTGCAGGATGAGGTAAGATTGCCTGAATAAAAATCCATGAGAATGAGAGAGAGAGAAAATTAGTGAATTTAAAAGAAAAAAGGGCTTGAGAAACACCACTTAATTTCAGTCATTCACAGAAGAACGTGACTTACAGAGGGCCAAAAGGTTCAAATGTCTGAAAATCTGGGTGCATCCCAATTGTGTACTAGTACTAGTACTAATTAATAATACTAACTAGTCTTCTGAGTAACCAGTATGCAGTATAGATACAAAGATCAAAGCTGAGTGCACTCAGAAATCCACTATGGATATTTAGAACTGGTTGGCTTTTCAATGTGGTTTCCATGAACGTTGTTGTCACATAATGCAATGAGACATGGGAAAGGCGGAGCTTAAAAAAAAAAAGTGATGTAACTGTGGCAGCAACAGAAGCAGGAAGTAGCAGCAACATGTGTTAGCATAGCAACGCTTCATCACTTCCTGTTAGGACATTGAACCTGCACTACTAAGATTAATAAGTTGCTGCTGTTCAATGGTGTGGTGTAACAGATAACACCACTACCTGCCAGTGAGCTATTGCACCATGTGGGAGACTGGGGTTTGATTCCCAGTCTGGGTGACTGTGCTGCACTACGCCAATAAGAGCTGTTGGGCAAGACTCTTACACTACATTGGCCCAACACTGAAATACCAGTAACCTTGTAAGTTGGATAAGAGTAACTCTGGATAAGAGTGTCAGCTAAATGATGTCAATGTATAAACCATGTATCTCCAAATTGGTGTCTTTACAGGAGAGGGTGAAAATGCTCTTAGTTTTGAATGGAAGTCAAACTAAAATAAGAGTTTAGTCCATGTGATTTAGAGCATTTCTATTGGTCCATTCATCCAGAGTTATCTACACAGTGTACAGTAGAAGCTACAGGGTTCAAACCTGAAAACAGGCAAAAATGGAGATACATGGTTTTCATTGGACAGCAGAGATAGAGTCTATTCCTTATAGAACGGACTCAAGTCTGGATTTTAAAATGGTACATTTTGACATTATTAAACCAGGGAAGTTATGACAAATATAACAAAAATGAGGGAATATTGAATATTATATATATATATATATATATATATATATATATATATATATATATATATATATATATATATATGTGTGTGTGTGTGTGTGTGTGTGTGCTGTAATAACAGAGCACCGTGTGTCCATTAGCAAGATGTGTGTCTTACAGGATTCGAAAGCTGCAGCAGAACCAATGACCCAGCATGCGTTTGGTTTGTGAAGAAGCAGGCAGGCCCATATAGCTTCCTTGCATTGCGGCTAGATCTTCTCCTCCTTCTTCTTTGGCTTGTTTGGTAAAGTTTGGAACTGAAACCAGCAAAGAAAAGAGCAGTGTGTGTGTGTGTGTCTGTGTATGTGTGTGACCATTGACAATGTTAAGGCCCTTTTAAGCCTTATCTCTGCCATTGAAGCTCATGTTGAAGCCCCTCTTTGGTGAATCTGATCTGCTCATCAGAGGCGTTTATACCAACGTGAGAAGTCCAGGCTAGCTTGGACTTCATATAGCTTGTCATTAAAACCTGAATCTAATTAATAAGATGTAGAAATAGAAGCATTTGCATTAGCATTTTGGATCCCACTGCTGTAAACAGGGCATGATCTAACCCTTTGTGCCCTTCATCTCCTGAACTGCTACTTTCAATGTGCTCCGTCTTGTAAATGAGGGTCGTCTGATTCAGGTTGTCAAGCTGTCCACAGGTTCAGACTGCCCACTCTCTCCATCTCTCTCTGAGACTCTTTACCTTTATCTGTACGCTCTTGTATCTCACTTTTTTTTTTACCCCAAAACCTCTTTTATTATTATTATTATTATTATTATTATCTCTGTTGAATGAACTTCAAAGAAATGCATACATGCATAAATGAACACGCAAGAAACACACTTTGCCACTCACATACAGCACACCAAACAAAGGGCTGTTCACTCAAAATCCTCTGGAGAGGAACATGCATGCAAACACACACACACACATACACACACACACACACACACACACACACACACACACACACACACTCTTCTCTGGAGAGAGGCTTGACCAGCCTATCAGTATTTAACAAGAGTGGCGGTCCCAGACAAGCTACACTTTTATTCCCCTCCCCTTCTCACCCCCAGACACACACACACACACACACACACACACACACACACAGTTACCGTCAAGCATTAACAGAACACAAACGCTCCCTCAGCAGCCAGCGGACTGTTTAGGGATGCCCTGCCTGTGAGTAAATATCAGTTAAATATTTCATGGCAGTGTGTTTTTCCCTGCCTTCCTCCCGCCTGTAACAGCATGTTCTTGACCCTCCATTTGTCTGAATAGGTCTTGTAGCTCTTCCGCTCATCAGTAAGAACACGGCTCCTTACTTCCCTTCTCCAGCCCACAAAGAGGCGTTTTCCGCTTGAGGGCACTGCTGAAATATGCTCACCAAAAGCAACTCTCTGGGTTACAGGGCACGAGTTGCTGCAGTTGTAATGGTGAGCCGCACATTGTTTAGATTTGACAACAATTAAAACGAAGGTTTTACAGTATGTTTTTACAGTCATTTTTTTCTTCAGGCTCATAAACTATAGATATTTAATAAATGCGTAACATTATGTAAAGCTGAAGCTTTAATTATGAAGTGGTAAAGAAATGCATTTTAATGGTGAACTTAATCATTTCATTCACAACAATGAGAATAACAACAATGACTACAGCACCAGTCAAGGGTCACAATGGCATCTTTACAGAAAAAACAAAACAAAAAAAAAAACAATCTTAACTTTCAATAGAAGTCAGTGTAAAAAGATTTTATTCCAAGTCAGTTTGGAGCATTTCTATTAGTGCATTCATCATGAAATGTATTTATTTTATTGATTCATTTGGTTTATTTATATTATTATTATTATTATTATTTATTTATTTATTTATTTTTTACATTTGTCCTAATTTTTTACTCATAACTACAAGTAACTACTCTTTTGGAGTTCAGGGCTGGGTATCAAGCTCTGATGCATTAGCCAGCAGAGGCCCATGTTTTAGGACTGTTTAGGGATGCCCTGCCTGTGAGTAAATATCAGTTAAATATTTCATGGCAGTGTGTTTTTCCCTGCCTTCCTCCCGCCTGTAACAGCATGTTCTTGACCCTCCATTTGTGCGAATAGGTCTTGCAACTCTTCCGGTCATCAGTAACACATCCTGTTGGTACAAAACAGGTTAGTATGTTAATATTTTAAGTACTAACTGCCAAACCCACACTATTAAGATTAGTATATCGGTGCTGTCCAATGAAAAACATAATCTCTGAAAGGGTGACTTGCTCTTAGGCAAAAGGCAAAAGGCAAAATGCTCTTAACTTTAAATGGAAGTCAATGCAGAATAAGCACTTTTGTATGTGCATATAGTAATTTTGAGCTTTTCTATTGGTCCATTCATCAAGAGCTATCTACACGGTGTACAGAAGCAGGTACAGGGTTCAAACCATGGAGAAAAATTAAAAAATGGCAAAATGGAGATCAGTGATAGCCAATAAAAAATAAAATCGGGATTCATCATATGTTCATTTGAATCTGCTTCTACATTTTGACATTATTAAAACCAAGTTATGACAAATAAAATTATTGGGAATATATATATATATATATATATATATATATATATATATATATATATATATATAGCTGTAAAATTCTGACATTTCACTTCTAAGGAGTGATTTGGGCTGTGAGTGGTGGAAGTAGTGGGTAGTCTTCCTGTGTGTGTACAGTATATGTGTGTTCAGAAGGGAGAAAGCCTGAGTGTTTTCGCTGTTGTATTGCAGTAATGCTCTCTAATGCTGATGGTCCCCTCACTGCAGGCAGTCTCCCTATTCTCAGGTGGGCTCTCCCCGGGTATTTGCTGAATTAAGTGGAGAAGCTTGCTGGTAGTTTTAGCTTTCCATGCCATTACTCCAGAGACACCGCACTTTCTGCAGCATTTTCTTTAAACTTGCGCGTAAATGGTGAACCCAAGTGGACTTGAGCCCAAAGTGACCTACATTCTGTTTGCAGCGCTGGAATAAAGCTACTAGCCTGGAGGTGTGCAATTATGCCTTAGCAGTTTACCGCATGCAATGCCAAAAGCATGGTGGGGATAACTCGATACCTAGTCTTTGTTACTTAAAGTTCATTAAAAAAAAAACAGATGTTCTGTTGAAAGTGAGGATTTTGAACAATCCTTTATTTTTTATATTTATTTTTACCACAGCTTTGTCATTCCTTGAAAATAAAACACATGGGAAAAAAGTGAAGTGCAGCCTCATATCATCACTGCTGTCCAATGAAACGTATTTAAAATGGTGACTTTACAAGAGAAAGCAAAAATGTTCTTTACTTTGAATGGAAGTCGATGAAAAAATAAGACTACTAAGATCACTTATACAAACTAGCTAAGGGTATTTTCTGAGTAAACAGCGAAGCACTTTTTAAGTCGCCCCTGATAAGCATGTTTGCTAAATGCTCTAAATGTAAATGTCAATTTCTATTGGTCATCATGAAATTCCGACTCAATGTAAAGAACAGCTTTTGACACGTTCTGTCAAAAAGTGAAAAACACAAAACATACAGGAGTTTTTTTTTTTTTTTTTTTTTTTTTTTGACAGTGACGATATCATGCATATCATGCACCCGCATATCCAGGTCCAAGAAGGCCTGCCATTGTAAAAGAGCTAAGATAGAACATTTGCTCAACATCTTCACAATTGTTCATCACATCTAAATTCATATCACATATAACCAAATTCAGCTTTAGCTTTTAAAGGTGAGCCAAATCGCTGTTTCAAGCTTTTCAAGTCAAATTTGCTTTTACTGCATTTACAGCGAAGTTGTGATGACCTGGCTGAGACGACAGACAAAGACAACACGTCTCTGTTCCTAATCAAAGGGAAAAAAACAACTCAGAGATAATAAGTAACTGAAATCTGGCTGTTTTATCTGCATCATGGGAAGATTTATGAACATTTTGCCTTGAGAATCAACAAGAACAAAATGTATTTAAACTGTTTCAGGCTTTGAAAGCAGGATCATGCTACATTAGATAGTCCTATCATGCTGTTGGTACCAGGACAGAGTTTTCTGTGCTTTGCCTGCTTCAATGTGGAGCTGTGTAGCAGCTTTACTGATTGATGACAGAAGTTCTATTTAACCTAAAGGATTGTTTGTTAAAATACCTGGATTATGAGTGAATTGTTAAATTCATAAGCTGAATGAATGTGAAATATTACACTATAAGAATAGATCAGATAAAGATATTTCCAACCAACCTGTCTAGTTTTGATTAGCTCCAGCATAAACTCTCTTAAAAACAGAGGTGCTATAAAGGGTTGCATGAGTGATGCCTTAGAAGAACTACTTTTGGTTCCTTAAAGAACCTTGTAAAAGAGATGGAGTGTGAGTGGAGAAGCTTTTAAATTTGTAGAGAACCTTTACATCAAGTGAAGATTCAATTAACAAATATATAATATCTCTTTTACAGACAGGGTTCTTTAACCCCTTAAACAGCCTATGGCCCGCAGGTAGACCGAAAAGCTTCTATTACCAGAGATTAGCCCTACCAGTTTTTATAGAGGTCCCTGTAGTTACTGGATAATGTGCCTTTCTGCGTTAAGACGTTAAACCAGACATACAATGTGCAATTTCAGAAATCGAACTCTCACTGCATGTTTAATTTGTTTGTCTTGTACAGACAAAGCCTGCCACTTATAAGCCCACCCTGTACGATAGTAGTTGGTCCAACTGACAGATTGCGGCAGGGGTGCTCATACTGTACTTAATACACTGCCCCTGGGCAAAGTTCTGTCTACATACAATCACTCAATTCAGCAGAATTTGAACATGCACCCTGCATATTACAAATGTTGAGAAGAAAATAGCTCTGATAGCTTGTGCCATGCTGTCTGCTGAAATTCCATGAAAAAAGAGGAGACATACCTGGACCCACAGGCGGTTAAGAAGATGCTTAAGTAGCAGATGCTACAACTTTACATTTAACATGCTCTGCGTATTCTTCTACTTACAGACAGATTTTGTCAGCTAGAATTGATCAGAATCAGTATGTAGCTGGATCCATGGATATTTTATATATTGAAGTGAATAGAGCTGTAGCATGCAGCGCTGTGATGCAGAGAAATCGGTGAAACCAAAATGGCCAAATTTTCTGACAGAAATCCAGGAATCCATCCATAACTTTGATGTCAACTCTAAACCTACACTTAATCAAACATGGCTCTAAAACTGTTCATAACCAACTGAATTTCACCAGATGACCAGTTGTTTGTGCCAGTTCAGCATCTGTGGATGATCTATAGGGGACCTTAAAAATACTTGGCTGACTATAAAAATATTAATATATTTTTATGAATATGTGAATATTTTCATTGTGCTTTCAGTACATTTTTCAAAAACGATTGAACTGATGTCAATAAAAAAAAAAAAACATTTGGATACTTAAAGGGTTTACCTGGTTATTTGCCTTGGTGAAAAAATGTCTATATAGAACCTGTTTACAAAACACTAAACTTTTCTTGGCTGACTGACTTGTTGACCAATGTAAAGTTTAAATTATATCATTTTGATTCATTTTGTGGATTTACACTCTGCCTCTAAATAACATTACTAAATATATATTCAACTGAATATAACTAAAATTTAAGTTGAATGAAATGGATTCTTTTAAAACCTAAACTTAGTGCTAACTCTAACTGCTGTTCTAACCTACACCTAATCCTAAACATGACTCCAGGAATACATCCGATTGTCCGACTGCCCACTCAGAGCTTGTTGGGGCAGTTAATCAGGTATCAGCAATCTGTCTTATCCTTTCACATGCACATGAAACTACAACCAATACAGTAAAAATTCGGACTGATCCTGAAATTCAGTCAGCTACAACCAAATCAGGCTTTAAAATGGGCAGTATATGCCTGGCTTTATTGAACTAAGAGTGGTTCTTCTATGCCATGGCTCAAAGAACCCTAGGTAGCACCTTTATTTTTAAGAGTGTAGTGCAACTTGATGAGGTCACATTTTCAACTGGAAATTCAAGCCAACTCACACACTGTGGAATTCATATGTGCATAATAGTTGAACGCTCACTTTTCCTAAAGTCTGTTTGATCCCATTGCTGTTGCAGCGAAAGAATGCAATTGTGGGTGGAGTCAGGAAAATTGCACTCAATTGCTTAATGGTCATTATGGCATATTTTCATTCAATTACAATACAAAAAAAACTGCCTTCATCCATCAGATCAGTGATGGCTAAATTTTGATGTAGAAACTATTCATTATGTGTCATTCTTCAGCCAGGAATTGCCTTTGGTGTGTGTCGTCATGGCTGATTTTTTACACAGTGTTGAGGGTAACCTGGGCAAGACTTCACTGGTCGAGGCAGAATGTATTGTCCTGGTTTGTCTCAGAAAGGAAAAAAAGGAGGAAAAAATACTAATGTTCCACATTAGCGGCACAACACAAAAAGCCAAAGTGAGGGAAAGTACATGAAAGGAAAGCTTTTCACTGGAGGAGAAAAAAATCTCCTTTAGCAATTTACGGGGGGAAACCTGGGACACACTGTAACTTAGATTTGTGGCCGTGCTAAAGAAAAGAGAACGACAAGAAGAATGAGGACAAGAAAGAGAGTGGGGGCTATGGATTTTAATCCATCCGTCGATAAAGGTCACTACTCCAAAGGGTTTTATTTCTCGGCCGCACATCAAAGAGTAAATCCGCTGATTGCCCGGGCTGAATGGCGAGTCAACAAGGCCGGGGCTGTGGGCCGCTTCTATGGCTCAGTGTGTGTGGAGAGGGCCCATAATGTGCAGGTTTTCTAGCGGGGGCCCCCGGATCAATGGGCTGCCTGACCTTTGCATTGTGCGGCCGGCTCCGCCCGTGATGTCATGCCATCTATCCGCTGCCCCCCCTCAAAGGAGCGAGAGAAAGCCAGGCACGGTCCCACACCGTCTACCCACTGCGAGGCAGAAAAGACAGCCCTGAAGCATCATCTGCAAATGTATCCACCTGAAAAGCCCATCCGCACGGCTCATCTCCAAAGATTAAGGCCGGTTCACACTGGGACAGGGTTACATAGCACCCTGCAAGCAATCACATAGTGCCAAATACTTCATTTATTTATTATCATATATTTTTTTTAACAAATGACCAATCATTACAATGGCCAGTCAACTGTATAGTACATTTATATATTTAGAGCAATTAGATTTACACTGATCTCACCCCAAATCAGCCAACACACTGTGGCCTGCAATGAAACAAAAAAATTGGACACACTTAATTTGTCCAATTGTAAAATTAATAGCATGTATGATAATATTTTATAGTTGGAAAACACACAAGAAATTTTATTTACAAGGAAATCTAAAATGTAAAGGTGCACGTATTTGTCACTGTACAGCGAAATGTGTCCTCTGCATTTAACCCATCTGGTAGTGAACACACACTCACATGTGTTAGGGGCAGTGAGTACACACACACACCCAGAGCGGTAGGCAGCCAACTCCAGCGCCCGGGGAGCAGAGAGGGTGAAGGGCCTTGCTCAAGGGCCCAACAGTGGCAGCTTGCCGAGCCCGGGAATCGAACCCACAACCCTGTTATCGATATCCCGGCGCTCTAACCGCTGAGCCACCACTGCCCCGCTCTAAATCTAGGCAGGCAGTACAACACAAATGACATTTCAAAGCCAAACTATGTCATTTTAGCCTAAACAGTGCAGTGGTTTGAGTCTGTGTGGCGTAATGTGCACCAGCTGCTAAACAGAACTTGACACTATGAGGCATACACTCATAAAATTAATCTACACACATTTTCAAAGACAAACTCTTTCCAGCCTTTTATCTTATGTAGCAGTGGGCAGCTCCCTTACGAATTCTGATGCCCCCATTGGTGCCCACAGCAACGTGCAAAGTAGAAAAGCCTCTGATTGGCTCCTTTCGACCCCGCCCGCTCCTCATTAAGCCCCGCCTCCACACAGTTGTTATCCACACCCTCTTCCGTGCATTTTTTAAACTGGCTGAGAGGGCGGGAGACCAGCAGGGTGGAGTTACTCTTCGAGATCATTTAGAACAGCATGTTCAGCAGGTTTCGATTTGTTTTTTTATAGTGTGTACTAAACTACCAGCCTTAAACAAACAGTTTGTGAGACACTGATTGGTGGGTTAGAATGCTGCATCACTTTGCCTTGAGAGATGTGTTTGTTTAATAAAGCAAAGTGAAAAGCAACATATTGTATTTAAATATATATTTTTAACGGGACTATATCGAACATTTTTGGGTTTACCGCTTCATTTGTATGGTCCACTGTAGATGCTTTGTGGATATTTAGTTTACTTTAACTAACACGCAAACAAATGTATAAAATTTAACTGAACTAAGTTTAATGTAATAAATTCTACTAACTCTAAACCTACACTCAAATACCCATTAAAATTCAATTGCCTCAATAACTTTGACTTCAACTCTAAACCTACACTTAATTAAACATGACTCTAAAACTGTTCACAACCAACTGAATTTCACCAGATGAGCAGTTTGTAAGTGCCAGTTCAGCATCTGTGGAGAATCTATGGGGACATTCAAAATACAATTTCTTTAAAAATGTAAAGTTAAAAACTAAAGAGGCAAACTTGTCTTGGCTGACTATAAAAATATTATTTTCATTGTGCTTTCAGTACATTTTGAAAAATGGATCCTTACGGGTTCTTTAGCAAAACAATGCTTCTGTATTGAAGTAATGTTAATACAAATAAATAAATAAATAAGTAAAAAACATTTGGATGCTTAAAGGGTTCGTTACCTGGTTATTTGTATAGGTGAAAAAACACAAAACTTTTCTTGGCTTTAAATTGTATAATTTTGATTAATTTTGTGGATATACACTCTGCCACTAAATAGCATTATTAAATATATATTCAACTGAATATAACTGAAATTTAAGTTGAATGAAATGGATTATTTTAAAACCTAAACTTAGTGCTAACTCTAACTTCTGTTCTAAACCTACTCCTAATCCTAAACATGACAAACACTGAGACACTGATAAAAGGAGTTCCTCACAGTTTGTAATGAGTTCTGCATCTATAAATAAATCAATAGGAGACCGAATTAAAATAAAATGCAGTGTCTGTATTTAAAAATAAAAGTGCAAAACTGAGGAAGCAACCTAGAGCACCAAACTTTACTTGGCTGATCTACTAGATTTAGGATGAGTGTAAAACTGTAAACCATCACTGTAACTCCAGCCTTACTATTTTAACTACTTTAAATGATTCTGTATCTACTCTGATAACTTGGAATTAAAGAAATGCAGTTTAAGGTTTGGTCACACAAACCAGCTTTCTGGGTTATTCCAATCAACGAAGGTTCCTGAAAGTTCTTGGCTTGAATGTGCATTTCTAAGAAAACTTTCATTGTCAAAAGTTGAAGAATCTCAGCATAAGGTAATGGTTCTATCCCTGTTAAATCCCTGTCTATTCTAGCCAAGAACACTTTAGGAACTTATATTTTTTGAGTGTGAGATACCAGGTTTGATCGTGTTAGCTACATGAGGCACCCACATAGACATGCCACTGATCATCAACCACTGGCCTATGCGTTAAAACACTGTTTGAAATTAAACAAGCGCAGCAAGTTGCCTAAAATGAGGCAGGGAGTCTGCAGGCATTTGTTATGGGTGGAACTCTGTCTGTCGAGTTAATACACTGAGCGAAGTGAACTCAGAGGGATAAAGAGGGGGAGCTTCTCATTGTTCAGCCGTGAAAAGGTTTCTTTGTAGCGAGGAGGGCCGATGGCAGCTGGTAAGGTCTTCTCAGCTCTCCGAAGACGCGGCACTTTCTCAGAGTCACAGAGTGCATTCGAATGGAAATCTAAAGAGGTAGGCGTGAACCATTTGTTTAGCCATGTTTGTGTTTGCTGTCAGCATGCCTGTCTGTGTTGTGGGGGCTGGCCCTTTCGCCACACAAAGTGAATGTGTGTATATATGTGCGTGTGTGTGTGTGTGTGTGTGTCCTCCTCTTTTCACCTCCAGACATAATCGAGGGGGATCCGGGGCGGCCAAAAAAAAAGAAGGGGGAAGCTCTATAAGAGACAGTTGCCCAAGCCATCTTTGTGGGCCCTCTTTGTGATGGCGACAGATGTTGTAATTGCCAGCTGATAGATGGACTGTGGAGCAGGTCATTAGGGGCCTCCTTGGCTCGGGGAAGCTCCAAAGAATCTAGGGGCCGAATCTGGGGAGAAAGGGTTAATGTGTAAGTGGGAAAAGCTGAGCAGGGGCTTGGGCACGGATGGATGAGGAGGCAGGTCAGACGCGGTTCCCATTCAAGAAGAGCTATTAATAACGGAATTGGCCACGCGTTGAGAGGGACACTGTCTGGGAGCCTTGTTGGGTGGAGAAAGCATGCACAGGACAGAAGAGAACGCAGGCCATGGGCGAACCCCAAATTACACACACCCTCCCCCTATTGTGCGGACACTAAGGCATTAAATGTGGACGGCTTATTGTGCAACAATTAAGATGAAGAAAACGACCCTTTAAAGATGCTTGAGGCTGGAATACCTGGATGAATGAGGAGAATCATGACACTCAAAAGGGGTTTCTAATACAGAGCTAACTCAGTTAATTCAGTGTTAAACTCATTTGAGCAAAATCAAATTTGCACAATATTTATGTTACGCCAAATGAGACTTAATGGCTAAGACACATTTTTGCTTCTTTAGCTCTGGAGCTAAAATGCTAATATAGCCAAAAATGAATGGAAGCTTATGATCCACCAATTATCACTTTGAATACAAACTGATTTGAGCAAAAATCTCATAGATCCAGTGAAACAGCTAAAACACATTTGGTTTCTGAAATTAGCTTTTTTTTTACCTTTGGAGCTATAAGGCTAAGGCTGTGTAGCATACAAGTAATGGGAGGTTAAAACCCACCAATTTGCCCTACGTAAACTGCCTAAATCATCACACAATTTCCTTAAATGACGTTATTAATAGTTATTTCTGACAAAATACATTGCATAGAAAAAAAGAAGAAAATAAGTGGACTAGCCGTCTTAGCATCAGAACTATATATGTACTTTTCCTCTATTTCTAGATAATACTTTGTACTAAAGTGGCGGAAACCCCATATATCTCATATATTTTTGTCCAATATGCCCCCATTTTAGCAATATTGGAGGACATATAGTTCAGAAATATATCAACATACTGTATGTGTAACACATATATCCAACAATATATGATTGATCTCACACAAAAACTTTGTATATCCAAAAAGAAGAAGCGTAAAATGGCAACAAGTAAAAAAACTCTGTTTACTACATATACGTACATGTAAGTATTTACTATAAACATAATATATGATACATACACCACTCAGCCATAACAGTAATACCACCTACCTAATATTAAAAAATCTCCACCTTGTGCTGCCACAGCAGATCTGACCATCCTGTGGCATCTGGCATCAGGACGTTAGTAACAGATCCTTTAAGTCCTTTAAGTTGTGAGGTGGGGCCTCCATGGATCACATCAATGAGCTCTAAGTGCCCATGACCCTGTCGCCGGTTCACCGTTTGTCCTTTCTTGGAACGCTTTTGGTAGGTACTGACCACTGCATAACAGAAAAACCACCTGCCTGATGTTTGGGAGATGTTCAAACCCATTTCTCCTGCTTTTAACACATTCAAGATCTGTCTGTCCACTGATTGGCTAATATATCCACCCCTTAATAGGTTTGAGTGTAGATCAGAGTTTTTTGTTATGGTAGGTTGGTGTATATTGTATACATATATGCATGTATTATATACTGGTAGGTATTGGTAGGTAAATACATAAACATACATAAATGTAGAAAACAATATATAATATATATATATTATTTATTTGTTGCCCTTTTGGAGATTTTTTGGAGGTTTTTGTGTGACAATAATCATATATTGTTACTTATATGTGTTACAAATACTGCATGATGGCTATGTTGACAAATGACTGAAATATATGTCCCCTATCTAACAAGATCTGTCAAGATCAACTCAACCACCCCATCACAGCAAATGGTTACTGTTTTTTCTTAAACATTTGACATTAAAAATGCAAAGAAATTTGTATTCTAATAGATTGGCTCATATATGATACACATATACTGCATAATGCCTATGTTTACATATGGCTGAAATACATTTCCCCTATTTAACAATGGCCAATTTCAAATACGTTTGAATATACATCACATAAATTTCATTACATGACAAATACGTTACATATAAAGAAATTTCATGTCTTCTGATATATGTAATATGTACTTATTGCCATATATCAGATTTCTGTATAGAAATATCAGATTTCTAATTGAAAATATACCTCACTTTTTCCTTAAATTGCTTTATTGCTATATTATCCTCATAAAAAACTACCACACATGTCTTGACTGAATTGTTTAATGTTTGAAGTAAAGTTATGTTGTGTAAATGATCAATACATTATTCCCTTTAATAGTAAACTCAAGTAAAATTAAAGACTGAATTTCTTTCATGTCATCATGTTTACATAATAATGTCACATCTGTACATTTTAACAATCAGATATTTCTCCAGATTCACCTAAAGACTGTTTTAATTCATCAAAAGTGTTTAATTATTGAGGTGTGTGCACAAGTCTGAGAACTTCCTCCTATATTATTATAATCTCCCTATTGGTGGCTGCAATAGGGGCACATTTTGAAGTGTATAAATAACTCACAGTGAGTTAAATCTATCCAGGCTAATATGCAGCCACCACTAAATCACCCAAAGAAAACAATGAGAACACTCCACAGAACCCCCATAGACATTCAAAACATATTTGACCATTTTATGCACAGATTAATCAAAAATGTTCTCTGTTGTGTAAATAAACTATATATTTCAGTTTTATAGGGCTGATATTTGCTGTTCTTTACTGTGGTCAGACATAAATTTACCATGTTTGAAATGGTCTCTTTTCACCAATCATATTTATTTTGACAACGATATTTATATAGTTGGGTTGGTTAGGTCTGGATCAGATGACATAGAATTGAATTAACTGTGTTAGCACTGACTTACCAGACCTTTTAGTGACTTGAATGAATCATGTTTCTGTTGCTATTAACCCTGCCTAAGGGGCAAGTTTTACTCACTCATTTTTATTTGCAGCAGAGATGTGTGTATAAAAATGTGTTTTTATAAAAAAACTTTTATATATATATATATATATATATATATATATATATATATATATATATATATATATAATTTTAAATTATTTATTATTATTTTATTATCATTATCATTATTATTATATGTTACTGTTTAGAATGATAGAATAAGAATAAGACTATAAGAATACTCAAATTAAGAATATTTTTGGGGAAACGTTGATATTTTGGTGTATCCCTCAGTAGTATCCCTTATCACACAACTTGTTTTGTCTATGAATAATATATTGTTGCTTTAAATGACATCACAAAGAGAAAGTGACATCATTTGAGCCTTTGAATTAGCCAGGAACAAAAGTGGTTAGCTAGGATTGTTGTTCTTTTATGTTTATTTATTGCTTTTTCATGTTGGATTGAGTTCGTCAAGTTCAACTTAACCATCCCATTATGGAAAATGGTTATGGAAAACTGTTTTTTTGGGTTTTTCTTTCTTTATTTTTTTGTTTGTTAATGCAAAGAAATGTATATTTCAAATTGACTGACTCATCGCTAGGTCAGGAACTTGACCATATGAAGAACAATTTAAGCTGAAATGTACCACCCTGTCACGTTTTACTGTGAATATGGCTCCCATGTCTAAATAAAAACAGTGATAAAACAGGATTTCATTTCATTGTATTAGAAAATATAATATATAAAAATATTGTTCATGATGTGGACTCAAAAAAAGCTTTTGTTGATAATATATATATATTTTTTATGATAATTTGGAAAAATTGCAGTATGTAAATGGCACCAGTTCATAGAATGACTGTGATGTTCTGGAATGAAATTCTGATTTGCTTCACAGATCCTGGTGGGGTTTGGTCAATTCTAGTCCAATAACCAGAAAAAAAATCCAAATAAAAATATTCAACTATTCACAGAGTCGACATCAACTTAAAACAGTGAGACAGACAGAGCGAGGGAGAGACAGACAGAGCGAGGGAGAGACAGACAGAGCGAGACGCCCATTCTCTGGTGGCTCTTTCAAGGTCATTGGGGTTTGTGTCACAGTTACACAGGGTGTCACTCCACAGCAAAGTGAATTGTCAGTTTGTTTGTACAAGCTGTGGGATTGCGTAAGACGTCCCGCTCCCCCTGAACGCTCCCCAGAGGTCAATTAGGACAGATGAGCTCCTCTCCACACAAAGGGGACGGGTGGCCCTACAGCAGTCCTGGGAGCCACATAATTAACAGTTATAAAGTACTTTGGTTCGTTAATTGAATTAGTTAATCCTTTTGTAGCCGATCTTCAGCTGAAGGGGCTATTGTAGAGGCGCTCTTGTAGCACTGATGGGTCGAGGCTTGGCTTTTTATTGCAGAGGCTGCTCAGATGATAATGGAAGCTTCCGGTAAGGTATTCAGAGAGCAAGAGAGACTATACCATTATATTTGACTGCCGTTATTTTTACTGCTAATGAATATGTTCAGCCGGACTGTATACTTGATACAGTTGTGTCATGACTTCAATTAACCTTTGCATTTGGCCAGTCATAATTAAAATTACAGAAAGTATTTACATGAGATCATACCTGCCCATAACATTGACATCTTTCAAATCTGTAGGCTACTCAGATATGTCACCATTTCAAAATCTCTTTTTTTTATGTGAATCTGGATGTCGTCCTTTACATTGAAGAATGAACTTATAGAAATTCCAAAATTACGTGGATTAAAATCATTGTACATTGAACTCCAAATTATTAAGGTTTTTACATGATTCTGTAAAATTGCCATTTTGTCAAGATATTTTATGAACATGGACATGCCAACAGAATTTGAATATCTTGATAGATTTGTCAAAAGAGTTTGTAAGACATGTTAGTAAAGGGATGAGCAATGTTTGTAAGACTCTAGTTCTTCTATGGCATCACCCATCACCCTTTCTTATATCATATTCATATCAAAATATCAAATACCGCATAAACCCTGCAATGCACTGGCACCCTGTCCAGGGGGTATTTCTGCATTGCTATCAAGGCTCCAGACCAACCAAGACTCTGGACCCACTGCTGACCAGGCAGAAGTGGATAAGAAGATGGATGGAAAGAAAGTCAGGTTAACAAAATCAGGTTGAATTTTCTGAGCTAGATTACTTGCATGACCCTGATGACCCTGCTAGGGTAAGAAAAGGTATGTTAATTTATCCTATTGATCGTAATGACACATGAGCCATACTTCAGGTGTGAAGCCTGCAATATTGACCAAATCTGATCAAAACATAAGAAACTAAAATATGGAAATAATAAACACTGTTTTACACTGTAAGGTTGTACTACTGTCCTTCTTTTCTCCTCTTGCACAATGTGCTCAGTTCACAGGTGCTCCAGAAACACCAATAAATCATGGTAAGGATGGAGAGGGCCAGTGTTGTGGCAGTAAAGACCATAACACCCCCAATTATACCACACTGATCATAAGAGAAACTTTGAAGCCATCAAAAGACGAGCATTCGTCTGGCCCTGTCATCCCATCCAACCTTCTTTTCTCTACCAATTATTCAAATGGAACTGGCTTCCTCTATCCTCATTTTACAGCTCTGCGTGAAGTATAGGTGAGGAAGGAGTGCATGAAATCCCGTGTGATGTGCACGGTGGCCTGCTGAACCCCAGCTGCATCTCACATGCATACACACGCCTTGTGAACATCAAATGTGAGCGTACAAAATCAGCATAGTGCCTGGACCCCTTTCAGAAGCTTTGATGCTTTTGGGATCTGATGCGAAGTGGCCATAGAGGCTTTATATTTTATTAGCACAAACAAGTACAGTTATCTTTGGACAAGCAGGTTCATAGTTACCAAGACAGGACACAGCAAACAAACAAACAAAGAAAAAGAGTAAAGCATCAAGGTAGATATGTGTAGTCATGTGAAAACCTTTGAAAACCGTCTTCATGTGATCAATACTGAGAGATGGAGGTAACATGACTATATGACTAAACACATACCACTGAAGAAATGCCTTTAAACATCATTTGTAAAATGCAGTGCAATAAAAAATGCATTACTGAGAAAGAGTTGGGACATTCTCTTATGTATTATTTTCTAAAAAGCCTAACATAAGATACAGGTGCAGAACATCATCTGCAGATGATAAGAACAGGGTTAGAGAGGATTCTGGAGGAGCCGGTTTTATTTAAACCTCAGACGTTCAGTCTGGTTTGCTCTCGATTGTTGGAAGTGAGTGGTAAGATTCACCATAGCCAGATCCAAAGAGCTCTCTGAGGCCTTCTGGAAGAACCCAGCTAACATGCCCATGTGGGGTCTGCATGGGTAGCCCAACTGGGACCCAGATAGTTTGTCCTCGGTTTTCACGTTGGCCCCATGTATGGATGCATACCAGGGTAAGTGATGGGACCAGGAGGGGTTAAACATGGGCCCCATCTGGGTTGGTCACGTCATACAGGGCCAGGATGGGACCCATGTGAGAATAAGATGAGCTGCAATGATGGGGCCCATTAGGGAAGCCCAACTAGGTCCCAGTAAAAACGTATGTACAAACTCACTTAGCCCATGCCCAACTGGAACCCACCAAGCCCACATTCGATGCAGAGGGGAATAGATTTAAAAGAATTTCAGGAAAGACCAGGCCGTCCCAGCAAAATAAGCCTCCAAAAATCGTAAGGTAGCACAGCTGATGTCCAAGTTCAGCATCTATCACCAGAAAGGGACTGTTCTACAATTCGTTATATGAGTGATGCCATTTTTGGTTCCTTAAAAAAACATTTTTGTGAAAAAGATGAAGTGTGTGAAGAACCTTTTAAAGGTTGAAAGCAGTGGATGTGTAGGTTCTTTACCAATGTAAAGGTTCTTCACACATCATTAAAAAAAATGGTTCTTTATGAAACCTTTATGAATGCTCTACGAACCCTTTATAGCACCTTTATATTCAGTGCATTTATAGGCAGATTTAAAATAAATACATCTAAAAATGATTGAGGGCTCAGAGTGGCTCAGAAGTGTAATGTATTAAAGTATAATGCACTACCACTATTGTCTGGGGGTCGCAAGTTCGAGTCTCGAGCCATGCCGCTTTGCCATCAGGGACCAGAGTCTGAGGGAGCACAATTGCCCATGCTCTCTCCGGGTGGGTAGATGACGCTCTCAAGCGATGTTGGCCGTCACAGACGTCTGTTAGCTGGTAGGGTGAAGCTGGAGACCCGGCAATTACCTCCCGCATGTCGGCTGCCCAGCAATTCCACATTGGTGTCAGTTCAAAAAGGGGTTGTTGGCTGGGCTTTGCATGTATTGGAGGAGACTACCCGTCCTTACCCTCCTAGTGTTGGGAGCATTGCTAGTGTTAGAGGGAGTTAAGTATGTGTGGGTTTTTCAACAGTACCAGTTTGGGGGGAAAAGGGTAAAATTACATAAATTAATAAATATTTGAGTTTGGCTCGAATTCAAATCTAAATATGCATGGCAAGTAAAAATGCATCCCAGGGCACCCCAGGACACTTGTGGCCATTTTGAATGGCTGGAATTTGCCAAGGGGGATAGCCAAGGGTGGGGGGTGGGCTAACAGATGAGCAGCAGCACCGTTATGCACGTCTTACACAATCATGATGGTTATGTAAATATTTCGGCATGAAATCAGCAGCACCTCTGTATTACTTTTTTAGCACATTAAGAACGCAATCTGAGCACTCCTCCACCCGTCTGACAAGCCTGCGTCCAGGGGATTTTATTTCTTCACACATCCTGTCAGTCTGTCATCCAGCATGATCTGATTCCATTGACGATGGCCTGGGAGTGTGAAACACAGTGTTTGATGGCTGTTATTGCGGAAGGGGATGTGACATTGGCATTATCTGTGTTCTTCTTCTCGTCAGTGCCACATGTCCCCTCGCTGCTCCCGTTCCATGCCAGGCCTCCAGGACTTCATCTGTGGGATGTCACCGCTGAGGAACATACCCAGGTAAAACCTGCAGTCCCTCGAACTGGGCTCCATTTGGCCAGCTGGTTGATGGTTTATTTTGAGCAGAGAGGGTAGAGGGGGGACTACTGCACTATTTCTGATTGCATGGCAATCAATTTCTTTACTCTCTCTCTCCAGCAGAATGGGCTAATTAGCAAAGGCATAAAGCGCTTACACACCTGTTACTGTGACCATATTAATAAAGACCACACACACACATACACACACAGCCCTCTCACAGGCCCAAATTAGACATTGTGCAATTTAACCCACCTGCCCTAGTATTCAATTTCTGTTCATGTAGATATATAGATAAGTCATTCTATGAAAGGAGAGACATTTCCCACATTGCAATTTTCAAAATTTGCATCAAGAGCAAACACTTCTTTGGAACAAATTTTCCATTTCAGACATAAATCCTTTTTATCATTATTGCTCAGACATTGGAGCCATATTCACAATAAAACGTGATGGTGTGGTATGTGACGGGGTGGTATATTTCATCTGGAAATAATATTGCACATGGCAAGCGATGTGAAGTTCCGTATTTGTGTATGTAGCATTTTAATACACACAAAAAAATAATCCCTATCAATTTGGCAAGGCAGGGTGGTTGAGTTAAGCTTGACAGACCCTCTTTAACATGAAAAAGCAACAAGAAAAAACATTAGCACTTGTCTTTTGTTTTATTATTCACAGACAGTCATTTACATTTACAGAAGCCAGTGTGACGGGGTGGTAAGTCAAACCGAGGAATGCACACATCATAAATGTTTTTACAGATTTTATGTCATATTTATCTCATGAATACAGAGACACACAAATGCTACTAATAATTATAAAGGTTTAATAAAAAATAAATATATATATTGATGGTTATTTTAGATGCAAATGCCATGTGGGACATGTGAAAATGGATATATACAAATGAAAAGTGATTAAAAATGGTATGTTAAGAAAAATTCTCATTAGGAAAAATAGTATTTTATCATATACAATATTAAGAATAACACCTAAATCAGTAGCTTTGAGCTTTGGGAACACTCTGTGGAAGAAATGCTATGGACGCAAATAGCACCTGTTTTGTAGAATGGCTCAGAAAAAGTAAGACAATTACTACAATAGTTCAATACTGTATGATACACACCAAAAATAAATAAAATACAAAAATGATAAATAAAATTATCACATTTTACATGTATAACATTTGGCTGATGCTCTTATCCAGAGTCACTTACAGTAGAATCATGTTACACGGGTTGGAAATGTAATGTTAGGAATCTTATGGAAAGACTCTTATTAGTGTATCTTAGGGAGCCAAATCATAAAGTCTGCCACAGGGAAAGGAGTGTTGTTACTCACTGAACTGAACCACTACATCAACCACTAAACACTGAACTACACCAACAAGCAAATTGCTTCCCTCATATTTTTCACTGCTGTTCACCACACATCTTACAGCGGCTGTACTTCTTCTCTTATTTTCCAGCACAGCCCCACCAGTCCACTTGCCGACTTGATGAGCAGTGTGAGGTATCATATTGTCTGTTTAGCATAAAGTCATTATTTGTGGTTCTACTCTTATTAACACAGCAGAACCACCAGTGGATCCTGGCTTTTTACCCAATATTATAACTCAGGAACAACTCAGCCAGTTTGCATTGCTTTGCATGTAATTACCGATTAGTAATAAGGGGTTAAACACATCCAAAACAGCCATTATGTACAACGTCTTCATTTTTTAGGAGATATTTCTGAGGGGATGTCTTGTAAAGGGACGAACAGGATTTAGATAACAGGATTATATCTTAAAAGTAAAAAAAAATGATTTAAAGATATTGAGAAAATAGGATCTCTAACAACCATCCAAGGCCTGGTAGATCCCCAGAAGATAAACTCCTCCATCAGATAAACAGCATGGTGAGCTTTCATCTTTGAGATAGAGGTGAAAACGAAGCTCCACTCTTGCTTCAGATCTAAAAACACCTACAGGACCTGTAGACCTACACTGTGGATCTGAATAAGAAGATCTTTCTGATTAAGCCAAGCAGACAAACCCAACAAAGAAGCTGCTGCTGTTCTCAGAACAGTGGACAAACCACCCAGGAGTCCAGACCTCAACTTCCATTGAATGTCTTCCATTGAATCCAGTTCTGACCCATGACAGATCATATAGACTGTCCAGTGTTGTGCTTCAGTGATGAATGTGTACTACTGCACACTGTCCAGTACTGCCCTCTGACTACTGTGTATAACTTCCATTATAAATGTGATACTGCTCTAAGCCAAACAGACAAACCCAACAAAGAAGCTGCTGCTGTTCTCAGAACAGTGGACAAACCACCCAAGAATCCAGACCTCAACTTCCATTGAATGTGTTGGTGATTACTTGGATGATGAGAAGTGTACATATTCCTTCTGGTAGATTATTTAGAATATATATATATATATATATATATATATATATTCATGTTCCTCAGGCTGTATGTGCTGAGGATGGTGTGAATACAGGGGCCTTCCACCCACTGTGTGTAAAAATGGCATACGGCAAGAGTCCCAAAAAATGTAATTAAACACAAATACGATTCATACAATCAGGGTCTGCAGAGATGATTGAAAGGTGGTGCTGCGGTGGAGGTGGCAAAAGCCCCGGGCCTGAGACGAGTTCGAGTCCGTTGAAGAAGCCCGGGAGAGAGAGGCCGACAGAATGGGGGAGAGAGAGAGCGAGAGGGGGATAAAGGGGGGAGAGATGGGACTGCTGTGGGGATTAAGTGCCTCCAGGTTGAGGTAGCCCTGCGGTTGGAGGGTTTAAATTATCCTGGAGATGACAATCCCCATTAGGAGGGATTAGATGCCTGCTGGAGGCCGGCGTGGTTCTGGCATCGCTGAGGCTGGCAGGGGCATCCGTCACGGCACACACCCGTGGAGATGGGGCACAAACTGCTCTCTCTGCCGCAACCATGCCCACGGCCTGGAGCGTTCTCAAGCTCCGTTTAGCTGATTATACATGTCTGTAGAACTGCACTGGTTTTAATTGGTTTATTAGAGTGTGGTTTAAACAAACTACAATGTTTCCATGATTGCAGTGACAGTGTACGGTATAATGTGTAAACATTAGTACGTCCGTTACTCTGTCCAGTATAGAGCTTCTGAAATAAACATATACTACCTCACATTGTCCAGTACTGTACTATGGTAAGTCTGTTACACTGTCTATTAATGCATTATGATCAGATCCTTTGCACTGTCCAGTACTGCCCTATGACAGGTCCTATACACTGTCCAGTATTGGACTTCTATAGTAAACATGTAATTCCTATATTGTCCAGTACTGCCCTATGACAGGTCCAGTATTGGACTTCTAGGATAAATGTGTACTACTGTATACTGTACACTGTCCAGTACTGCCCTATATCAAGTCCTTTACATATTGTCCAGTGTTGTGCTTGTGATGAATGTATTTTACTACACACTGTCCAGTACTGACCTATGACAGACCCTATACACTGTAGTCCAGCATTGGACGTCTAGGATAAACTGTCCTGTCCTGTACTGCCCTATAATAAGTCCTTTACACACAGTCCAGTAATGTCCTTTGTGATAAACATGCTCTACCATATACTGTCCAGTTCTGACCCATGGCAGGTCCTCTACACTGTCCAGTATTGGGCTTCAATAATAAACATGCAATACCTCATACCATCCAGTACTGCTCTACAGCAGGTCCTATACACTGTCCAGTGTTGTGCTTCAGTGATGTCCAGTTCTGCCCTATAATACATCCTTATACAGTGCTTCTATGGTCAATGTGTACTACTTTACATTGTCTCATTCTGTCCTATGACTACTGTGTATAACTTCCATTGTAAACTTTACATTGTCTAGTACTGCGGTTTTATAATAAACATGTAATACCGTATATAGTCCAGAACTGCCCTATGACAGGTCCTATACACTGTCCAATATTGTGCTTCTATGATAAATGTGTACTACCAGACAGTGTCCAGAACTGCCCTATGACAGGTCCTATACGCTGTCCAATATTGGGCTTCTATGATAAATGTATACTACCAGACAGTGTCCAGAACTGCCCTATGACAGGTCCTATACGCTGTCCAATATTGGGCTTCTATGATAAATGTTTACTACCAGACAGTGTCCAGAACTGCCCTATAACAGGTCCTATACGCTATCCAATATTGTGCTTCTATGATAAATGTGTACTACCAAACAGTGTCCAGAACTGTCCTATAACAGGTCCTATACGCTGTCCAATATTGGGCTTCTATGATAAATGTATACTGCCGCACACTGTCCAGTGCTGCCCTATAATCCGTCCCTTACACTGCCCAGTACTGTGCTTTCATATTACACTACGTACATGCTGTCCTACACTGCCCAAAAAGTTGCTTATTATGTCAATGCTGAATTTGACTGGACTACATGTTCTCTAATGATTATGCATATTGTGGACAGTAGGCCCAGCACTCTATAGGAAGTTACCGTTGTCTCGCTGCTCTGGTACTGTGCCACTTTAATGAAAGTCAATTTTCCTCTTTCATTCACTCCTGAGCAGCAGACGGAAGCCCGACCGATTGTCATTAGCTTCTCCCCCATGTCAGGCTAATTTAAAGAGACAGGGCTGGCGTCTGGAGGTGAGCTGGGACGGGGGCACAGCCGAAAGCGGCCCATGGTCTCCACAGCTCTGCGCTGCCTGGAAACAGCTAAGCCCTCCCAGGTCCAAAAGGCACACAGAAACAAACCCCCCCAAAAAAGAAAGCACAATCCGATTAAAACAATCTCCTTGCCTTTTTCTGATGAAGGTGCATTTGCATGATAATGACAGAGGGGCCTGATAAGGCAGAGACGGAGGAGTCAGGGGGCCCTTTATGAGCTTTCAGGGCCCATAAGTCTCGGGCCGAAGCCTGTGGAGCCTTCTTTTTCTGGCCGGTTTCGAGGCCCGTCGTAAACGTGTCGTCTCCGGAGCGCTACCTCACTAACAGGAACTTTAAAAGCCGCCACCTGCTGGAAAAGAGGCCTGGATTGGAGCGGGATGGAGAGGAGGACATTTGGCTCCAAAAAAAAACAACACTGATGACAGCCTCTACGTCCCAGTGCGAAGGGTATGGAGCGTTGGAGGCGGCACAGTGTGTGCTCCCAGCGCCCCACTCCAACCCCAAAACCACATCCACCGCTCAGTCAATCAGGAGCAGCTCATAGGAAATGAGCCAAGACTAGTCTTCAGCTCTGTCCATTACTGTTGTTATATTTTAATGCTACCAGTGGGTGTGACTGAAGTGGGTGGATGTGTGAGTTAGGGTGTGTTTGTTTTAGTACACTGTTGGAACAAAAATGACTATGACTATGTAGAAAAATCATGAAAAGTCCCAAAACCAACAGAACCACACTTTTTAAATTATATTTTACCAAAAAAGTCATTTAGAATTAGAAATTTAGATTTAGAAAAAAAAATATATAATAATAATATATATATATATATATATATATATATATATATATATATATATATATATATATATTAGAGACTGTATAAACTGTGGTATTTGCAAATGTATATATAAACTTATATACTTTCCACATATATGTACTTATGTACTTATGTACTCTGTTATAGCTATGTAGTGTATTTAGCATAAAGGATGTATTATTACATATAGGGGCTTATGTCTATATGTAAAACTTGCATACATATAAAACTACATGTTTTACATGTACATGTTTTTACGTTGCTACAGGTCTCATATATATATATATATATATATATATATATATATATATATATATATATATATATATATATATATATATAGTATACAGTATATCATACATAATCATATATAGAATGCATGTATTATTATGAATGCATGTGTGCTTATGAGTATATGTATGGACAGACTGTATGTATATGCATATATACTAATAATATACATAAAACACATATGGGACTTTCTACCTATATATACTGTATATAAAACAGTTAAGCTGTATTATTACACATATTGTAAATGTGTATATCCTTATGTGTACATGTACATGTAGCTACAGTATTAAATATACAATACATATGGGGAATATGCAAGACTCAATGTCCTAATACTTTACAAAAACAAATATGCGTGTGTGTTTGTGTGTGTTGTGTCATGGATGAAGGGACAAAGATGAGACGGAGGGGACAAGCGACAGGGGATGTTACTGTTTGGTATTTCTGCAAAGCTCCAGAGAGGGAATAAGAAAGATTCGCCTGCAGCAATTGGCATGTTAGAAACAAATGAAGGAGGCCCAACGTGTGATCTCTCCACAAATTCAGGCTCCTCTCTTCCTCTCACCCCCACACACACACACACACACACACACACACACACACATACAGAGCCATGCCTGACTCTCAAGCGGCAACAGGAAATCAAACAATTAGCAGGAGGGAAATAGTGGGTCCTGCTTTGCCCTCTGGCTCTGGTAAACACAGCAACTGTGTTTGGAGATGTTGCTGTCGCTGTTGCCGTGCACAAGTTTATGCCCATCTTTCTTTTTTATCTCCTTTTCCATCCCTCTGCACCTCTTTAGCACTCAATTTCAACACTTTAATTGGAAAAGGCGCTTTATATGTCTTTGAAAGGGAGTTAAACCTATCAGCAAGTAGAGAGTGACAGGTGACTGGCTTCCTGTTGGCAACAATATTACTAAAGCTTTTTTAATATATGTATTACATGTATAAATGTATGTTTCTATATGTATGTGCATGTATACTTACCTATATGAGTGGGAGGCCTTGTACAATAAGAAAGTGAGCTATATTTATGAGGATGCTTCATTAATACATAGAGGTTTTTGCAGCTAGAGGCCCAGTGATGCAAAAACACCATAAAATAACAGACTAGGATTATTTTGTATTTTATTTGTATCCTTTAAAAGTGTAAAGAAAATATTAAAAGTGTCCAAATTCAGAAATATTCGATTATTAGACTGCTTTACCTTCCATAGAAATCCATTATCGCTGTTCATCACTGAAGCTGACTTCTGTCTGTAATACAGATAAAGAAGTAAATACACCTAAATTAAAAATAAACCAAACTCTGAACAAAAATCCAATTAAGTGCAGTTTTGTGTGTTATTCCCCAGCTGGGATTAGGGGCAGTGTGGTCATGCTCTAATGTGTGTAGGTAGGGCGTACAGAAGCCTCTGTGTTCTCCGGCTGCAAACGCTCCACTCCTCTAAGTGAATTTCTTAACTATGGGACCCCTTCACAGCAAGGAGCGCTTGTGTACATAACAGAGAAAGCTGGTCCTGCAACATTGCACTCGGGACATTAGGCCCACCACCATCCAGCAAAAAAATCAACTCAGGCAAACACACACACACACTTATCCATGTACAACAGTGGACAGCGTTTCTCACTTTGAGAAAAGTTCACGTTTGTGGTGTTTTTTTTCTGGTGTCTCTCCTGGTCTGCTCATACTGTACGCAGAAGTCGTTTTGCTGCATTGTGTAATTGAACATTTTCAACTACGTTTCTAAATGTAGTTATGTTCTAAACGTATTATATTTTATTATATATATATTTTTATTATAATAATATCATATAATACATCTACTGCAATCAAAAAGGGGGCAAGGTTGTATATGATGTATATAATTGATGTATATAAATTTACATGTGTTTCTTTTATTTTCTAATCATAAATAAGTTAAATAGATTAATTTAAGCTATTGTTAAAAAAAATACTGAATGTGACACTAGCAAAGGTAATGACACATTAGACATTTTACTTTTTTTTGTTACATTCAAAAAATATATATTGTGTCAAGTATAGAAATGTTAGTTTTTTGATCAAATTTGTTTATTTTTACTGAGAAAATCAAGTCATTTGACTAGAGGCACCTACATTTTTGCACAAGAAAGTACATATATAAAATTACATTTATTACACTACATTTATTAAAGTTACAGTTCTTTAATTTAAAAACATATATACTAAAATACATTTTAACACAATTTAAATCACGAAATATAACAAATCAAGAAATATAGGAATATTTAATTACAAAATTAAAACAAATCTTCTAAAACAAATGTTTCAATAAAAAAATAAAACAAATGATATATATTAACATATATAAAATATATATAATATAAAATAAATGATATATACATAACATATACTATATTTATTTTTGTTTAGAAGGCAGATTTTTGCAACTATATATGAAATATGTCTACCAATTTTGAGTAAATTACTTTGTATGTTTTCCTCAGTTTATTTTTTATGTGAACATTATATGTTATGAATATCAATTCAATTGCGCTGAAAGTTTTTCCAATAAAGACAAAAGAAAGGACATAGTGGGATTATTGGTCCACTTAATGAGGCATACTAAATAGAGCATATTTCCAAAAGTAGAGTTCCTGAATAAAGCATTGATATTATCTCGTAAAGGGGCAGAGATTGAGGATTTGCAACGTCGTCCGTGTACAGTCATACGATTCACTGCCGAGATAAACTTTAAATCTCAATTTGTGGAATGACAGATTATCGGCCCAGTGCATATGGAGGGATTTTCAGAGCAGGTATTAAGACCAAATGGAAAGAGGAAGGTTCCTCTACCCCGAGCAGGCTTATTGAATCATGGATCAGAGGCTGTATGTGTGTGTGTGTGTGTGTGTGTGTGTGTGTGTGTGTGTTATACTTTATGTAGAATGTAAGGTCATTTTTGTGCAGTTGTAGGGAGATTGTCTGTATTAAATTCCGCAGGAAGTCATAAACTGCTAATACCTCCACTGTGTTATGTGCGAGCAGTAATAGCTTAAATTGGTCTTTGATCTCTCCAAATGTCATTCCAGAGAATATAATCGGTCATAAAATTAGCGTTTCGTGATTGCACTTGGAACGGCAGGAAATACCATAAAAATGCAGATTCAAATGGAAAACTAGAACCTTTACATAAATTATAAAGAGGGAGGGGGGAAGAATTGCTGAGTTATAATATTAATATGCCCAAAAGACATCTGAGTCTTCAGAGATGAGATAGCCTGCTCGGTGATATATATTGTAGATAGATTTCTGGTAATAACCTACTCCAAACACAATTATTCTTTGTCTGTGCAAGCCAGCACACCTCGCCCCAGCCACTGCACTGAGGCCCAGGCCTTGTGTCTTTGTTTACACTCCCTGCTCCTCCTGCCCCGCGAGCTTTAGCGGTCCTCTTCTGCGTCATCCCCGGTGCCGTAAGTTTAGCTGGCCACGGTGCTTCGGCTCTATGTGTCCTGACCTCTCTATGGGTCCCTACAGTGTAGTGCTGGAGGTTTCGTGGTGCTATGGTGCTGGTGAAGGATGATCGGTGTTCTACTGCCCTCTGATGGTCACAGTGCTGTGCTAAGGACCTCTGAGCTTCTCTGACCAGCAGGATGAGGTGGTGGGGGGTGCAAGGGCATTGGTGAGGGGGCGCACATAAGTTGGACTGGGATAGCTGCCCATAAGAGGCCAAAAGCATGGCCTGCTCTTTCTGCACCTTGTTAAAGAGCTGTAGTGTCAGGCCCCAGTGCCAAATCCAGGAGTTCGAATGTATTGCTGCATAATGTGGTGCATTAGGACCTGCTATGCTGTAATATCAGGCCTATTGCCCCGGTAATGATGTCAGCTCTGGTAATATTAGTATTAGTATGTGCTTTATATTATAAAGTATATACTGGATGTTCTGTTTCTTGAAAAAATGAACTATTATCTATTGAATTATGCTGGTAACAGTGATAGTGGTATTGATGTGATACGCCATATTATATGAAAGAAATATACACATTTGCATTGAAAAAAAAAACACTTACTGTATTGTGTTAGCTGGAATGTTAATCACAAAAATAACTCTAATATGTGATTTTGATATTGGTGTTATACACTTTAGATTACAGGGATATTAGATATTATATGAATTTAAAATTCATTAAAATTAAAATTCATTTTTTATATCACTGTATTCTAGTAATAATAATGAACATATATTAAATATATATGTAAGTAGCAGGTTCAGTGACATACATCCTACATTACATTAGTATTATTATTACAATATGTAAAAATATGATTTTTCTTAACTTACTTAATTAAAATACTTTTATTTTAATTATATTGCAGTAATATTGTTGTGTTTATTCACCCTGTATTATAGTGATATGACTGCAAAATATAATAATAATAAATATATATATATATTTATCAGATATATGCTGTATTATAATATTATTGTTTCAAGTGCTATATACATTATGTTGTTTTGGTTTTTTTGTGTACTGTGCTGGTAACAATGTTGGTTCTAGTTCGAGTGAAATATGTGTTGACATTAATATAAAATATATGATATATGGATATAGATATATATATAGATATAAATGTACAATATACTTTTTGCATAAATAATATGTAGTGTATTATGCTGGTGCTGATTTTAACACTGGAAATATGACAATAATTCATTTTACTTTATTTCACAGATAAGCAAAATATGTTTTAGATTTAAAAAAAAAACTCTTGCCGGAAATGCGAAGTGCGAAATATGCTTTTTTGCATTAAAATTAGCTGCTAAAATATGCTACCTCTGGTAATACTAGCATTAGTGTTTTAATAGACTAATGGTATAAGTGCAAAATATACCTGATCATTATGATGATAATACAGTATTTAGCAGCTTATTCTAATGCTAACAAGGATCGCTCTTGTATTAGTGGTATTATAAGTGTTTATTTATATAACAATTTCACATTACATTACAAATGACCTGCATTACAAATGGTAATATCACTACATAACTGTTCTATGTATTTTTATTTATAGATATACGAATGTAAATATATATGTTTTGTATACAATTTAGTTGTGTACTGTGTATGGCTGGTAGTGATGTGAATGTATTTTTCTCATAAAATCTTAAAATGAGCATTTTTTTATTGCTAATTATTGCTAATAATGATGATGATAGGCTAGCACTGGAATTGATGCCATACATTTTACTTTATTTGCATATATATATATATATATATATATATATATATATATATATATATATATATATATATATATATATACACACACCACAATGTGCTTTTTGAACAAAACTGTTTGATTCTAGCTTTGGTAATTGTACCACTGCGGTTTCTAGCCGTTATATAGATACATTATAGATATATATTAGCAGAATATGCTTTTTGATATGTTGATAAATGCCATGAACTGTTCTATTCGCACACATTCATACACACACACACACACACACACGCACGCACACACACACAGAAAGTATGAAGAGGCCCAGATGGCTGGTTCACAATGGCGGGGCAGGGCAGCCTTTGATGGGTTTGAGTGATTGATTTCAGGCTTGACTGGCTCTGATAGAGTCACCTCAGGAGGTGCTTGGCAACCGCAGGCCCTCTCCCCAACTCCCCAACTTTTCCGTCCAGAAGCCCTCTCCCATCCTCCCCCCTGAAACTCCTGAAAACTCCAGAAAACTCTCAGCCCGCTGCGGACCTCACTCTTCCCCTCAGTCCAACACACTGGACTGCTTGACCCAGTCTGACAACCAGCTTCTGCTGTGTCCAGAGGTCCACTAGAAACATGGCTGTGTTAAATATTCATCAAGATAGGCCGGCCTCTTCCAGATAGGACAGAGAGCCAGACTTCATCTTTTTATGTTCAGAACTGCATAACTTACAGGTTATTTGAATGTATATTGAGGTATTTAATATAGCAACATCAGAAGATACAACAACTAATAAATAAGTCTTGAGATTAAGGGTTCACAGCCCTCCCAAGGCCATCAGAGCTCTTGACAGTAAACACTGGCTTACAGATGCTTCTCTAGTTCACTGGGCATCACTTGCCAGTGCCTTCTTCAACACTGCAAAAAAAAAAAAAATAGAAATGAATATGAATCAATATGTGTTATTAAAATGTAAATAAAAGTGATAAAAGTGAATTATAAAGATGAAAGTCTCCTTCTGGTTCTAGCGAGCAGCGAGTAGCTTTACCAATAGATGAGTAGATTTAGTGATCAATAGTTTCATATTACAGTTATGTCACATTACATTTTTCTTAATTGATCATCTGCACTTGACTCAGCTCACTGGGACAGAAATATAAGGAGGGCTATTAACCACTTTTTTGTTTTTCCCCCCATAATAATAATAATAATAATAATAATAATAATAATAATAATAACAATAATAGATAGAATTACTGTGTTACAGAACCAATTTATAATGTATGCATTGCAGAGATAATTACTGGAATAGAAATCCTCAAACAAGATAATTGTAAGAGGTAATAGCATTTATACCAGAAGTAGAGGCACGAGTGCAAGAACTTTACAAGAACAACAGCTGTAAATTCTCTGGTGTAGGCCCTGTCGACGGCTCAGGCCTTGTAACATCTGGACCCTCACAGATCCTGCTGTACATGGAAGGCAGGGTCAACCAGACAGGACTAAAGTAGTGGCGATGGGGAGGAAGGAGGGAAGGGATGATACGTCAGCATCTGACAGCAAAGTAGATGTGTGAGTAGATCTTTTTTAAAGACAGGTAGACTCTTTCAGATGCTTTCTTTAGTTTGCTCATTCACAAACAAATATTACCACCCGTTATGCATGATATCTGCCCTGTAGCCCATTTGCATGTGCCATTTATGATAACACCACACCTAGAAGCTAAAATGGATAAAGCATCTTTTCTATAATGTTTTCAAACATGTTTGGTCACACAGGCAAAAAAATAAAAACCTTAGTAAATACCACCAGAACTTTACTTAACTTTACTAGACTTTACCACACATTTTTAGAAACATAGCATTGTTACCAGTGAGGTGTATGAATCTGGGGAATCAAGGCCTATTAAAAGACATGGCAACGTCTGTTGAACTGAACTAAAGGTAATTGTATAATATATGATTTTATGATACAATCTAAAAAGGATGCAGTACAAGCAAATAATGTACTCTATATGTACTGTAAAGTGTCTGTAATTGTGTATGTATGTATAATAATATACACAGTATGATATAGGATATTACACTGTACCTATAGTGCACTGCATAACTCCAGACATGCAGGGTAACAACCCATAACAACCCCAGTGGTCCAGTGCAGTAGTACAGTGAACTAAGGCACTTGCACTGTGATCTGTGTGTTGCTGGTTCAAATCCTTGGTAATGCTGTTTGCCATCAGCAGTCAGAGTCAGAGAGTGCACAATTTTCTCCAAGTGCTCTGGCTAACTGGAAATACTGCATAAGCAATGCTTCGCATGTGCTGGAGGTGTCTTCACCCTCCCAGTGTTGAGGGCATTGAGGTTTGGGAAAATTAGATAAAATGTAAAAATAATCTTTAATTAAAAATTAAGATCTTTAACAGTGCAGATAATTATTCTGTACTTGATGTTGCACAGGTATTCTATACTGAACTGGGACGTATCCTCACATTTATGCACCCACCCTTTTGCTAAGCCTCCAGTACTGTTTGTTGGCCTTGCTGCTATTATTGCTACTTGTCTGCTTGGAATGGCCAGTATTCTGAATGATGACAGTAAACCTATATTAACCCCAGCTTAATGTTTTATTTTCTCCCCCATTCTTTTCCTTTAATCACACAAACAGATCTGGATTTACCTCCCAGCGTGCTTTCCCCCGCATTTTGCACGTAACGTGGAGAAAACACTGTTGATTTCGGGTCCGCCATATTTTAATTAAGCATGAAAAAAAGGGTAAAAAAACACAGTTGTGGCTGCTCTCCTCAGGCTGCTACACTTCTGAAGTGGTAATTGAAATGACATGGAGACAGTGGGAGTCTTCTCTAACGTGGGGGTGTCATACCCAGCATGGTGACGCGCCGGGCTCTGCACGCCTGTACCCAGCCATGACTGACCACAGAGAGAGCGACATGTTCTGGAGGATGCGATTACCCTGGAGCCATCAGTGACACACACAGTCATGCTGGCTTTCTCTCTCTCTCTCTCTCTCTCTCTCTCTTTCACCCTCGTTCCCTACGCTCTACCATGACTCCACAATCAATTAAGCCCTGTACCACGGCCTTGCTATCTGCAGTGCTACTGCTAGTGAATTCCATTTGATTCTCTACAGCTTCTAACAGGGGTTAAAGTCTTCCTTCACCCCCTAACCTGTCAGCCTAAGCCAGTAAGGGGAAGACATATTGCCGGCCTAATTACAAACGTACACGTTGTACCAAAAAAGAAAAAAGGAAAAAATCCAATTATGTTTGCATTCCTAATCACGGTGCATAATTGCACTAAATAAATAAATCAAGGCCACAGCAAAGGGATCACCATGGTAATATTGCTTTATTAATCACCGTGATGACATCAACGGCAGGCAGGTACAGTTCACTTCTGTCCTTCATTTGAATAATTAGCATCTTATAAATGCCGTACATTTTTTTCCTCCCACTCTTACTCTCTCAGTCTCTCTCTCTCTCTCTCTCTCTCTCTCTCTAATGTTGCTTTTAATTGCCAGTTTATTTATTCGCCGAAGTTGCAGCCATGCATAATGTATCAGATAGTTTTTACAAGCGTTTATGAAATTGTCTCATCGAATTACAAATGTTAAGTTTATTTAGGATTAAATTTTAATGGCTCTTGCGAAGGCAGAGATTGTTTCTGAAATTGATTTGGGTAATTGTGTCCCCGAGCTATCGCGCAGCACTGGAAGTCCAATTCTCCTGTAAGTGCGTGTCGCAGAGCGGCTCGCTGCTTCTCCAGAGCCAGAACAGGAGCGGTTCCAGCGGAAATTCCCAGTAATGGACTTTTCCCATCATTACACCCCGATTCTTAACTAAGCCACTAAAGTGAACCACAGCTCAGAGACAGTCCAGAGTCTTTTAGAGCCCTGACTGACTTAGACTTAGAGCTTCAGAGAGTGTGATTAGACTATGTGTTTGTTATGAACATAGACTGAAAATCCTCATTCATACTATGTGGGGTTAAAGATTATAATAAGAGGTTGCGACACGTTTGTTTGAAGGTGACAGCAATGCGTAACATTAAAGTAGCCACTGCCATCTCCGTCATTATGAGTTTTCCTATCCCTTGCGAATCGGTCATACATTTTACAGATGTCCTGTCTAACCAACCCCATCCAAATAGAGCTCACCAAATAATGCACAACACTTAGTGAATGTCTTCAGAGTAACAACTGTATACAATAACTAGTGATTTGCATATAGTGTTATGTATTTCCATGCAAAAACACACTTACTGCTGAGATAAATAGTTTGAACCATTGTCCAACATGGCCTACGACCTGCACAGGGCTGCTCAGGGTTGTAGGGAGCAGACAGTGAGGCCACAGTAGCCCCTCTGCCATGAGAGTTTGGCAAGTGGCCGAAGCCTCGCTAAGGTGAGAGGCAACAACGCTTCCTTCAAGTCAGAGTACCTAATGCCCATCAGGTCCACAGTTTCTGTGAAAAGTTCACAGCTTGCACTTATCTTACAGCCTTCAGCCCATACAGGACAGGGATATGGGAGTGAAGGAAAATGTAACACATCTGTGGGCTTCATCCATAGTCCCTCCAAGCTTGGCTAAAACCCTAAGCCTCTGGTCATTTATTCTTTGCCAAAATGAGTCCAGAATTGAACCAACTGAAGTTTCCTCTTGTTTGGAGATTTCACAGATTAGAAAGCAAATCCAATCACATTATAAATATGTAATACACAAACTGTATCATAATATTATGACCATTTACCTAATAGTAGGAATAACCGCCTTGGCACGGATGACACTAGCGGGACATTGTGGCGTGGACTGTATAAGCTGATGGAAGGACAATGGTGAGATGCCGTCTCACTAGAGTTATCTGAGCCAGGGGTGGTTGTACACACTAGTAGGTGGTCATAATGTTGAAATGACTGTTTGTATTGTCACTGTCACACGATAATCTTGTATCTCCATTCTTGGCAGTTTTCACCTTTTGACATAATGTGAATCTAGCAGTCATACTAATGATATATACTTATATAATCATTAAATTGTATATAAAATGTAAAGACGAATGGACCAATAGAAATGCTCCAATATGTAAAATACATTTACACTGACTTCCATTCAAAATTAAGTTTTTTTTTCTCTTCTGTAAAGTTGCCTTTTTGGACATGCAAGGTTTTTGCATGAAAGCAATGAGTAAATATTACATTCACTTGTATATACATACATATATACATAAACTAAACTAAATAAATAATTTTTGTACATTTTGGTGCTTGGACCCCTAAAAAAAGCAATGGACTGTAACACAAAACATGGGTGAAAAAGAGTTTAATAATAATTACAATAACAACAATAATCAATGATAGATTTGTAAATATGTTATTTATATATTTTATGTATTAATAATATCCATATATTGTTATATAAATCATATCATAGTTGTCACACAAAATGCCTTGCACTCCTAAATGGGAGCTTTACAGAAGGAAAATCATCCTAACTTTTAATGGAAGTCAATGTAAAAATATTCACATTATGTCAAAAAATGAAAAAGTACAAAAACTGAGTTAATACATTATTATATACTATATTAATACACAAAATAATTCAGTTACATGGACTTTGATCATGCTGAATTAGCCTTTGTTTTCCAAAACAAAACTCAACTCAACCCCTCCATCCCCCTTTCCCTCCTTCCCACTCCCCTATACTTCATACACCAAATATCAATTAAGCTCCAGTGTTGTGGGTGAGGAGACACTGTTAAAATTGACAGCATAGCCATATCTCCACCTCCCCCCCCACCCCTTCACTAATGGCTACCCAGTGAGTGGTAGGGGCTCTGCCCCTCCTCTGCCCCCACCTCGGCCTCCCGTTGGAGGAATTCCCAGCCCTCCCTGCAGGTAGCCAGCCCCAGCCGAGCAGGAGAACATGTGTTTTCCTCCCCTGGCCGGGTCAGCGCGGGGTTGCTCATTCAGAAGCGGGTGATATAGTGGCCTGGAGCTGCCGCCGCTCCTCGGCCATTGAGGGGCTGCTGCAGGCCGGGACGGCCTGGGTCTCCTCACACATGATGGATTGGACCAGGGCCGTCTGAACAGAGCCGATCAGCAAACTCCAGGGCCAAGCAGACGCCTGCTTCTGTTGCCTTTGCAACTCAATCAGTGACATATGCCATCTTCGGCTCAGGACATGTATGTTATGTTTCTCTCTCTCTCTCTCTCTCTCTCTCTCTCTCTTTTTCCCCACCACGTTTGAACTTTGACCACAGAGTTATGAACATCGGCTTTGAAGCGGGAGAGGAATGCGATCACTTCTGAAAAGGACCAACAAGACACATGATATTCCTTTCTCAGAGCAGCTTTATGTTTTCAATAAGAACGAGGGAAATTGCTTTCCAGACAACATTCGAGTGTTTGTTTTTGAAAGAGAGAGGAAAAAAATGTAGCATGAGGTTTAATGTAAAAACATATAGGTCAAAAAATAACAAGCAAAATGGTTAAGCTCCCGTAATCTTGTGTACATTTCTTTCATTGCATCCACTAGGCCGTGAGATAGGGAGCTCTAATCTAATTTTCATACGAATCCCAAACATTTACTCAAGACCTGTGGAAACACTGGTGTAACACCCAGACTGAGTTTCTGTTGTTGAGCCGTCTGAAATACTCTCAGATGGACTTTTATTGGAGTCCAGCAGAGCATTCTGAACTGCAGCTCCTCCTGTGTAGATCCAGTGCTCGAAGTGAAATACACAGAAACTTCTCATCACAAATTGCTTTAATGTCTGTAATTCTGCATTGACCTACATGTAGACACATTGACCTATCTGAATCAGTTGCTGTTTGCATTGGGCCTATATTTCATGATGAATGGATCAATAGGAATCCTTCAAAATGACTTCTGATTTCATTAAAAGTTTATGTACATTCTAATGTTTATTAATATCAATCATTCAAAAACCATGAATCTCGCAACTTTACAGGAGAAAGAAAAAAACTTTCAACACAAGTCAATGTGTATCGTTGTTGCTGGACTAAAACCTTGTAACTTCAGAAAGCTGACTTTACAGTATAAGGAAAAATGTTCAGAATTTTCAATGGAAGTCAATGTAGATAATTTAAAAATACAATTTTTACAATATTTTTTCATTCTTCATATTTATTAACTTTATTATATTTTATATGCAAAGCTTTTTAAAAGCTTTGTTTGTTTGTTTTTAATGTCTTTATATTTTCCACACTGTTTTGTTTTTTATCCTTCTTTATGTAAAGCACTTTGAACTGCCACTGAAAAGTGTTATGCAAATTAACTTGCCTTAAGTCAGTTTGGAGCATTTCTATTGGTCCAATCATCATCAGATTTTAATACAATGTAAATAACAACTGTGAGATTCACATTAGGTTAAAAAGTGAAAAACAGCTAAAATTGAGATACAGGATTTTTGTCTGACAGCGACATGCTCACACACACACACACACACACACACACACACACACATACACATTAGCCTATCTTTTTTATACTTGAAATTTGCATCGCAAAGATGAAAACTCTCCTGACGGATTGGTAATAATTCAAATAGTCAATTACTTCTAATTCATTCCATAATTAAATAATGTCATCAAAGCAAAGGGATCCAATTAATTCAGGACAGCAGTAGAGGACTCCTTTCCCAGTGGCTGATCTCCTGGTTGAGAGACATACGGATGGGCTTAGCGGCTGGAGGAAGCTTCTTGCTTTGCACAGATAAAGCGCATTAGAGCCAACACGGTTAATCACACTGAGTAGCATCGCTTCCGTTGATTCTGGGATCCTGCCTCTACACCACAGGTAAGGCCTTAGGCAGCACAGACTGCCTAGACTGGATTAGATGCTTCCATTTTTAAACACTGGCCACATGGGCCACAGAATCTCTGACTTTGGTGGCTCTAAATGATTGGAATAGCCCAAATGAAGATCAAGAACATGGACAATCTGGGACTCATCATACATAAAACCTGCCTTAATAATTCAATTCAATTCAGTTTTATTTATTTAGTCATTTTACAACAAATGTTGTTACAAAGCAGCTTTACAGAAATCTGGGTCTGAACCTCTTTTGAGCAAGCTAGTGGCAACAGTGGCAAGAAAACCTCCTCAGATCGAGAGGAAGAAACCTTAAGAGGAACCAAGACTCAAAAGGGGAACCCAACCTCCTCAGGTCGACACAGAATCATAATAAATATGGAATAAAAACAACAATAAAACTAAACTGAATTAAGAAAAATAAAATGGTAAATGTGGCATCAAGCCAAACAAGATGAAAATGTAAGTGAGATGATAAAGTCCTGCAGGTAAACAGTCAGAAGCAGAGTCGTGCAGTGAGGTGAGGATGAATCAGATTATGTTAATGAATAATAAGATGACAGTGGCAAAAAGAAGTGTCTAAGATACCAGCTAAACAGACATTTGACCCATTTCATTCATACTGATTAAGCCCTTAAACCCTGAGCATAGACCCTGAGCATACAATAGAACCCTGTGGGTCTCCACAAAATGTGCTAAATGCTACCAAGTAATTAACCATGGTTTGGCATTAGAATTTAAAAATGAATAATAAGCTTAGGGTTCAATATTAATTAAACATTTGCATAATAATTGGAGTAAAAGACTGTAACGGTGGAAAAGGGCCAATTTAAAGTGTTTTCCAATGATAAATTGATGTCAACTGATGTTCATACAAATTCATTTTTACTTTCTTTTTTATTCAGATTTATTTGAGTTGAACAGTTCCATGTCTCATCACTACATACATACATATATATTACAGTAATTTTTACTTTAAATACAAAATAAAATCAAAAAGAACCTTAAACCTTACATTATTTTCTTTGCTTTTAAGTAGGGAATATTGGGCTAAAAGAATACCCTGCACTCATTGTGAAAATATATGTATAACAAATGACATTTTATTGATTTATTGACAAAAGTATTGATTAAACCAAGTTTAGATGAATTCAATTAGCTTTCTTCTTTAGCTTTGCATTGGAGCTATGAAGCTAACGTAGCTAATAGAAGTAAGTAATAGAAGCCGATGCCCCACCACCATGTTAACATCCTGGCGAAATCACTCCACACTTGCCTTCAACAATGCCAAATCATTAAGTCACCTCAAACAGACTGATTAGTGGGTATTTTCTTGGATTTCATGTTGGCTACTTTAGCCTGGAAGCACCAGCGCGAGTACAGCGAAGCAAGATATTTGATTTTTGGGCAAAGGTTCACTGTAATGTCACACCTTGGTGTGGAAGTCACCTTAAGGACACAGCATAGCTCCTACTGAAAAAGCCAGAGAGAGAGAGAGGGAGAGAAAGAGAGAGAGAGAGAGAGAGGGAGAGGGAGAGAGAGAGAGAGAGAGAGAGAGAGAGAGAGAGAGAAATGAAAGAGCAGTTCATGGTATAAGACCTAATGCCTCTCCACCATTGTTCCACCCAACAATGGCTTTTTTAAATGTATCTTGATGTCCCTTAGATGTGTTAAATCCCCCCTCCACTCCCCATACATAGAGAGGGAGAAAGCACGCGAGAGAAAGAGAGAGCGAGAGCGAGAGAGCAAGAGCATGACAGCGCGCGCGAGAGAGAGAGAGACTCGTGTGACAGTGCCTATTTAGTGTTTATAAGCAGTGGCGGCAGGCACGGCAGCATGCTGAGTAAGGCTCTCTGTAGGGGGCACCACCGGGGGGCGCGTCCCGGGCCATCTCTGAAAGGCCGAGATGGGAGATTAAGGAGGAAAAGCCGCATCCCGGCCGACAAAAGAGACACTGTCCAATTTTAACTCATTACAAGCAAAGGAATAAATAGAGGAAGAAGGAGACGGAGTACAAACTAATGGGTCTTAGTGTACCCCGGAACGCTCCCCTCTTTTCTTCATATACCCCCCCCTCCCCCCCATTTTTTTTTTAAGACAGCAAACCCTCCCCCAGCTGAGGTGAGTCACTGATACAGTGCGGCTCATAGAAGATGTCCCGGATCAGGGGAGGCATTTGGGCATGTTCTGGGGGCCTTGTGTGAAATGTGAGATAATGGTTGTGGGGGGCGGGTTATGGAGGGGTGCAGAGGGATTGAGAGAGGCAGGGCAGCATCCAGGGCTACTCAGCCACTCAGGCCCCTCGCTGCGAAAAGTGTATTTATCAACTTAATAGCAGGTGTCTGATTGAACAGGAGCACTGAAGTGAGTTTGATTACGGAATGGAGTAATCCACCGCACCTCCCAGAGTGACACACTCTTCCTCTTCCTAGCTCTCCTCTTCTTCCTCCCTGCTCTGCTGACCAGGAGAGGGCCTTGAATGGAAGAGATAAGGCCTGCTAAAGGCACTTCCTCTGTGATTTGAGGGACTTTTTCGTCGCTCTGTGCTCACAGTGTTTAAAATGTTTAAAATATGTGTGTTTGCATGGTGTGTTTACTACATTTTGAAATCCTGAAATCCTCCCCCCCCCCCACCATTCAGGAACGTTGAACTTCTCATGATGGACCAGTTCACTCTGAATGTATGAAAGTAGGCCTATCATTTCTATTGTAGATCAATTTTTATTAAGGAGATGTGAAAGTATGACAAATTGGAGAATTGTAAAAAAAATGTCAGTGTTTTTGAATGATGTTCAGTGAGGGAATTAAGTAATGAAAACCTGCAAAAGCACAGTATTGGGAACCACAGTTAACCCCTTAAAGTAGAAAGGCTTATTACACACTACGGTGTATTACTCAGTATGTACAGGGACCAATTCTCTGGTCTATTCTCTGGTAATAGACGTTTGTAATAACACTTTCTGTCCGCTGATTAAAGGATTAAATATTATGGAATTACCCCTTTTAAGGTGCAAATCTTGGTTTGTTTTAGAAATTGTATATATATATATATATATATATATATGTATATATATGTATATATATACATATATATATATATATATATATATATATATATATATATATATATATATATATATATATATATATATATATAAAATGGTTTAAACAGCAATATCTCCGTATGATTCTATAGGGCTGACAAAGTGCAGAAACAAAAACGTGCAGAGTTGATTTCCATAAATAACGGTGGATGTGTGCAGCCTGAATATATGTGAAATACTCAGACTTCAGCTTTAACAAATAAACTGGAATGTGGCCTTTTTTGTTCTTGCCTGATGAACTGATTTCCAAAATGCATTACATTGTTTTGTGTTCCCCTTTTACAGTTTCAAAATAACAAAAAAGGAAAAAATTCTCACCAGGGGTGTCCAAACCAACAAATTGGAAAGAGAATAAAAAGAAAAACCTCCTGACCTTCAAGAGAGAGATTAGTAACAAGTACTTTTAACATCAAAATTTAAATGTAAAAATAAATAATAATAATAATAATAATAATAATAATAATAATAATAATAATAATAATCTCCCAAGAAAATACTTGTAATGAAGTTAACTTACTGACTGAAGTGTTATTCCTTCCATTTTCATAAAATTTCAGTAGCTCCTTCTATTGCTGTTGTTGTTTTACATGGTAATGACTTCACATACACCACTCAAAAGCCTCATATGTCCAAAGTTTACATGAGAAGGAATACACCTTCTTAACTTTCAATGGACGTCATTGTAATACAACCATTTTGGAGCATTTCTATTGGTCCATTCATCGTGACACAATGTAATAATAAACAACTGCCAGATTCACATTATGTCACAAAGTGAAAAATGGAGATTTTTGGAGAAGGTTTTGAGTGACAGCAGTGATATGTTAAATATGGTTAAGCTTGAATTGGTCAAGTCTTCAAATTTCAACTGATCTCTTCAGAATTTGGTGCTTAATGATCATTAGCAATGTTGGTTATTGTCAGAGTCATGCAAAAACCTTGTACCTCCGAAATGGCAAGTTTACAGAAGACAGAAAAACTTTCTTCACTTTCAATGGAAGTCGATGTAAAAATATTTGATTCCAAGTCATTTTGGAACATTTTTATTGGTTAATTCGTCGTATAGTTCTGATACATTGTAAAGAAAAGTGAAAAGCATTAAAGTGAAAGTCAAAAACGGCAGATGTATGGCGATACAAGGTTTTTACATGATGTTGTTTGTAGAACGGGGGTAGAATTAAAAGTTACTTAAATCAGACACCATTTAGGCATCTTCAAATAAAAAATAAAAAAAAGAAATGATCCAAAATGATCAAACATATGAAAAAAAAATGGAAATGTTACTGTATTGAAGACAAAAGGATTCCTAACATCAAAGTTATTATGTGAAATATTTTGAAATGTATGTGTGATGTTTTGTCAGGGCTTTTGAAGTGATTGTGAATTGAAAAAGAGGGGAAAGAAGGAAACGAGAGGCGAAAAGGAAAAGAAACGAGGGGATTCAGGTGACTCCATCCTCACTTGTGTAAATGAGATCCAATTAAATTGGTAGCTGGTAGCTCTGGTAGCCATGCTGCTCGGTATGGGGCAGAGAGCGAGAGAGAGAGAGCGCAAGGGAGTGAGGGAGCAAGAGAGAGAGAGAGGGAGACCCTTGCTGGGTCCATCACAGCAGTACTCCCAGGACTGTAGGACTCCAGAGGCAGAGTGACATTACACTGAACCGAGTTTTCCTCTGGCCTGCGTTTGCAGCTCCAGTCCCAGCACTGCCAACCTTTTGTCTTCCGCCACACACTAGCTCATGACTACAGTTGCCAACACAGTAGCAGGCCGTGGGGGGGTGGGTGGGTGGTTGTGGGAGGTTTTGGGGGGCAAAAGCATACCGTGTTCCTTTTTCTTTATTATTGCATTTCAATGAGTTTGTAAGAAAGCTATTTTTCTTTCAGCAGCATTTCAAAAAAATAATAAATAAAAATATTAAAACCCAGAAACATGTTATTTGTGTTCTGACCTTCAATTAGAGGCAGCGGCGCTTGTGTGAAAGGTGTTCGTTAAGCCGCGAGTTTGCTGCGGACTTTGGATTAGGCAGGCAGGTTCTTGGGTCGGCCTCAGCTGGGGTGCGCGGGCACTGGCTAATTTAGCCAATTAGACAAGGGCATGATTAAAGGTGGCCAGATTGAGAGAGAGCCACAGTTGGCCTTAGGCCAGGATACTGGGGTTAGCACCCCTGCTCCAAGTGCTGAGCTCAAAGTGCACAGAGATCCTCTAATGACCATCAGGCTCAGGAGCACTAATCACCCCTGAGAGAGGAAGAGTGAAGGAGAAAGGACGAAGGAAAGAAAGGCCCAGCAAGTGATTGTCCTTTATTTGAGTTCTGGTTCTCCTTAACTCGTCTCAGGTCGTTCTACATTACCTCTATAAGTGTTACGTTGTAGTTCTTCTGCCCTGAACCCAGAGAAATCCCAAAACCACCAGGTTGCCCTTTACTCTCCTCAACAGACTACTACACACTTAATAATAAAGGTTCTACAAAGGGTTCTTTGAGGAATGCCAAAGAAGAACCACCGTCTGTCCATTAATGAGCAATTTATGATCGAGTTATAAGAGTGCGAAAGGATCTGAAGCAATTTAAAGGTTCTGTGGGGTTCCTTAAGGAACCATGTTTACAATAGATGTGAGATGGAATCTGAAGGACCTTTAAATTGGTAAAGAACCTTTACATTAAGTACGTAGGTACATATTAAAAATGTGTAGGGAGGAACATTGTTCTAAGAAGAACATGGACCAATTTCAAGGTACTTCACACTCACATACTGTATATCGAATATGAATATAATTATTTATGGAACCATGTTCGTTACATGTTTCGAACCTTTGAACAGCTTTTTTTATATGATATTATTTGTACGTAGAATGGCCAGCAAAAATTTACCTATCAGTCCTTTTCCTTTCCTGACAGTGTTTACCGTAACTTAAAAAATATAAAGACATTATATAGAATAAAATAATTAATCAATTTTTTTTAAATGTTACTGTATTGAAGACAAAAGGAATTCTTGCATCAAAGATAATTAATATGCTGTAATTATAGTGGACTATTTTAGTGACAAAGGCTGATGCTGTGCTCAATTTAGGGTTCTAGACTTTGTGAAGTTACCGTGACAACATCAAAGGTGTGGAAGAGTGGAAAGGTCTAACGTGCAGTGATTTGGAAAAGGTTAAAAAAAGAAAGAAAGAAATAAAGAAAGGCACCTGTGTGGGTCTTTCTTTCCACGTCCGCTCCTCGAGAATGTACAGTGAGATATTGAGATATCCCTCTGGTCCGTCACTGAGATGGAAAGGAGCTTTCAGAAGTGCTGTCAGACCGGATCGCACATGTCTGGAGGTTGATGGGGCGAGGGTCCAGCAGTAAGACTGAACAGGGAGGCCAGGGCTGAATGGATCTCTCCAGCATGTTCCAGTCCTGTTCTTATTTATCTGCCGATGGTTCTCGGCCTCCTTGACAGAGGACACAATTACCTTTTCCCAGTTCTGGAGTGTCGGGCATGTCATGAA